>NW_020290733.1:0-171547 GCF_003184695.1 Aspergillus brunneoviolaceus CBS 621.78 | reverse complement strand
CAAGTTATCATCCATGAATACTATCATTCCGGAAACAGAGTGGCTGTTTCTTTTTTTTTATGAGATGTTCTCGTTTTGGCGATGTGCACGAGGTTTACATTGTCCGGTTTGGGGTATATGCGTTTATACTTTGGCATATGTACGTGCTACTGTATTTGCTATTGTCTCCCTTCTTGTGATTTGAAGATCAGAAAGGGGGGGGGGGGGAGTGGGATATAGACATAGTGCAGTACTATTGTCTACCTGTATGTAGTTTGCATCGATCTTGCGTTGGGTTTGAGGTACTTGCTGTGTGCTGGCTGGCTGGCTTGAACGGGTTAGTAAATGGTGGGTAGAACCCCATGGAACTTTCAAGTCTCTTGCTGCTGCTTTTGCTGCTGCTGTATTTGTCCTGGAGAATCAGATGAGAGGGGGGGAGGGGTACAAGGTAAGTGGTACAGTACCTATCAAGCAAGTCAGTCAGTAGTAAGTTAGCTTCAGCTGTAACTGGGGATATGCGTCCTCAATCGATGTTGGATTTTCTTGAACACAATTGAGTATCGAACGATGGTTGAACTTCTAGCAGGTTTTGAGCTCGGCCAACTGAGTGATCATTGAGCTGGCAAGGTAGGGTACGCTCGCTGGATTGTGGCCTGAGGTCTTAGTCCCAGGCGAACATTCCACTTCACAGTCCACTTCCTTCTCGACTGTTCATTGCCACTCCGTAGGTTCCTGTGCTCTGTGTGGCACCGCACACAGTATCCTCGAAGCCGGGTACAGCCAGTCACTATCATCTTACCGAGAAGCTCCTGTCATGTCTCCTTCCCTGAAGTCGATTGCATACTTTGAGTAAGTGACACCATGCTTGGGAGGATTTCATCATATCGCATATCTTCTATCAAATAGGTATCGAGAGAACAAACATATCCACCGGAATTATCCTCTATGCGGCTTCGTCATCGTTGAAATTCTGTGCATGGAAGGGGTAACAGGCACAAAGAGATATCGAAAAGCTCAACGCTAACGCCAACTCCAGATCCAAGTAGATGGAGAGAAACCCAGATGGAAGTCCCGCGGGCATAAAAACAGAGATGCAGACACTGGTGTGTAACTCCAGAGCGGTAGAAACCGAGGCGCATCCAAAGAACAACGACCTGACCATGACTTCATCAAAGAAAACAAGACTAGAGGCAAATATCGTAAACCTACATCTCGAACCGTCTCTGCAAAACACATCAACCCCAGTACAGTTATCATTAGATCAGGCCAATGACGGAATTATATCTCCAGTCCAAGACGACAGATTAACGCAAAATGAAAGTCCCTGGAATGGACCATGTAGCCAATAGAAGACAAGAACAAAAACGAAATCGCTCGAAGGGGTATATTCAGGAAGAAAGAGAGGGGTTGCACAGCTTGGTATATTGCACACACAGACGGTTAGATCATAACCATATATCGCCCTCTTCGCCGGTCACCCATCGCTGCCAGACGCGGTCATACGCGTCTTCGAGGTCCCGCACCCATCGCGCCGTATCGAACAGTCGGCCTTTCCAGCGTTCCTGGAATAGCATCTTCCGTATCTCGGAGAGTCGACCTGTCGGCGATGTCTTGGCAGAAGCAGCACGGCGGGCGTTCAAGCCGAGGCATAGGCGGATGGCCTTGTTCTCATAGTCCTCGTCCGAGGTAGCGATTAGCTCCTCCCGAGCGGCGCGGCCGGCGTCGGTGTCTGGAAGAGCGCTGCTGAGGATACTGCTGGCCATGCGGGAGCACATCTTGTATTTATAACGAGGGAGAGTTAAGAGCGGGGTACCGCTCCAAAGGACGTCCGTTGCCGTGGTGTGGGCGTTACATTCCGGGGTATCCAAAAACAGGTCCAAGACTCTAGCACGGGCGATATGCATGTTCTTCGGGGCGACATCGGTGAAGATAATTCGGGAGGCGGTCTCCTCGCCCGCCCATGCGATCGCCGTTTCCTTGAGATTGCGTTCGCCAAGGTCGGGAAAACGAAGGAGCCAGAGAACAGCGTTGGGAACGTGAGCGAGGATGCGCAGCCAGGTGCGGAAGGTTGTGGGTTCAATCTAAACCTCGTTAGCGGGCGTAAAGTCAAAGGCTCTGAAAAGAAAACCTACCTTATAAAGCTGGTTGAAGTTGCCAAGGATGATAGTGTCATCGCTGAGATTGGGGAACAACTCCTTGCGCATCCGCCATCTTCGACTTTGCTCCTGTTCCCATGCGATTTGGGGGTCTTGCGCATCGGGCGCACTTTGCCTGTGATCACAGCAGAAAAAGGTGTCCCGTGTATAGACCAGCTTTTCCCCGTAAACCCAGTCTTCGAGGTCCTCGCCATGGTCTTCCTCCAGTAGTCGGTCCTCGATGCGCACATTGCGGCGACCCGGCGCTAATGTCTCAGGTGGTATCGAGATTTCGTCTGCCAAGATATAATCGCACCACTCAGCTCCCAGCGTACCTGCGAATCCCATGAATGACATATGAATGGGGGCCGGTCTGGCAGCAAACACTTCGTTCCGGGCGCCGCGAGTGTAGCCGTTCAGGTTGATCAGAATATGGATACCATCTTCAACGATCTGCTTCACGAGCACGTCGACAGGCCACCCACTCGCATCGTAGAACACTGGGGCCTCTTTCTCAATCTGCTGCCGATGGACCGACCGGTCACTAGCCGTGGTGGCGTAGCAGTAGGCCTTGACACGTGATGGATTATGTAGACCAAAGACAGACTGCATCAAATGCGCAAGAGGGTGATTGTTAAAATCAGATGACACATATCCGACTTTCAAATAGGGGTTCGGGGGCGGAGGGGGTGGGTAGACGGTGGCTGGAAGCCAAGGCGAGCGCAACGTCGAACAAGATATGCGGAGACCGTTCCGCTGCGAAATCTGCCGAATCTGCTTTGCTGAGAGCGGGCAGGTAAAGGTGTGGAAAGGCAGCACGGTGGGCGCATTCGGCGCCGTCAGCCCGGAAGGCAACTGCGGCCGCCGATATTTGGATAAGGGGTATTCTTTGCCATACACGTAGCGATCCTGGTACCATTGCCAAGTGATAGACCTAATGGCGCGCTCCACGAGTCGTACCACCCGTGCGCCCTCCCATCGTTGACCAGCCCAGGACTGAAGAATAGCCGCCAGTGAGCTAGACGCTGCCTGATTGCGGATCTTCATTGCGGGTACCAGCTGGGCGCATAGTTGTTGGGCTGCATTCGGGGTCAGCAAGCCCTGACCCCATGACTCTCCTTCTCGAAGTTGTCGGTCGACGATGTCGACCACCCGTTTGATCCAGCCTGCGCCGGTCTCAGTGCTATATGCGTCTCGAAGCATTCCTTGCTCATCGACATGCCACCGGTCTCTAAAACCGATGCCGTTGCCTACACCACCACGACCAACCCAGTTGCAGACAGAGTTGAGGGCGTTGGCGAGGCCACACACAGCTTCCGCAAATTCCGGATTCACCTTGACAGCCCGCTTGTAGTAGACGATAGCGTCATTGACGCGTCCAGCATCCTTGACTGCATTAGCCAGATTAGCCAGAGCAATATCAAAATTACCGTCGCACTGAACCGCCTGTTCGTACATCCGAATCGCCGCTTGTAGCTGACCTATATCCTTCAGTAGACTTCCGAGGTTTGTGTAGAGGTGCGCATGCCGCGAATCCAGGTGCAGTCCATAATTGTAGTACGCCAAGGCCAACGATATTCCTGTCCCGGGAACAACGCCAGGAATCTCGGGATGTTGCATTTCCCCGTTGGACCGTGGAAGCCCCTTTTTCGGGACTTTGTTGTGAATCCCTGCCAGTAGAATCCCCACATTGTTCGCAGTCGACGGACTGGGTTGAAGAGACAGGGAAAGGTAGTAGAGCGCCAGAATGTCCCGAACGCCGGGGGCAGCTTTCGGGACCCCTGAGGTCGAGATGTTGGACATGCCGTCTTGGTAAATTTTGGCGAGGGAGAGTAATGAGTTGCTCGTCGTAGAGATAGCCGCCTTCCTCGCCAGACCTTCCGCCACGAATTTGATGCCCGGAGGAGTTCCACACGGAGCAAACACCAACTTTGAGGTCTGGAGCGCTTGATCGGGATACAGAAGAATACTTTCCTGGGGCTCATGAGGTTCTCCGGCGGGTTGGCCACGATTGCCATTGTGCATAAAGGCCGAAAATATCTGCTTGATAAGATTCTGAATCCCATGGCGTCTTCTTCCGGCCGCAATTAAAATTGCATCCTCGAACGCTGCCGCAGCTCCCGCGTTGTCCCCCAATGCATAAAGCATGTTTCCTTTGGCGTGGACAAGAGCCAATATCCGTCCATTGTCGCAGCCGGGTATAGAGTATCCACTCGAGCCGAACCCGGCGGTTTTTGCGTCAGCTGGACCATGGATCGTGGATACAGATCGACTAAAATCATCGTCATAATCGAATGTGGCTTTCTCGTACGAGCCCAAATCTGACGCGCTGGAAGCTCTGCTTTCAGCATCGCTTTCCGTTTCGCTCGCATGCTCGTCCGCTTTGAAACATTCTCCACCAGGAGAAGAACGTAGAGAGTTCTGCACAAATTCGATAATGTTTACTGCCTCCTTGCCCCGTTGGCTGCTGCACAAAAGGCCAATCAAATGCTCCACGGCTTCAAAATAGCTTGGGCGCAGTTTCACAGCGCGAAACCAATGTTGCAAAGCTTCATCCCGGCGATCAAGCGCTAGAAGCGTAGCGGCGAGGTTGGAGATCGCCTCCACGTGTCTGATCTATTGTTAGAGGTCTAATTGTCAGCTGTCATGAAGGATACTCACGTAGAATCTCGGGCGATGATCCGCGAATACCACCGTGTAGCCTTATTATAGTCACCGAGACCATAAGCCAGGCAACCTCCGAGAAGCATGCCATCGATCCATTCCCAACCACTTTCCATACAGAGATGCGATAGCATCTCGAGAGACGATACAGCATTGGCAGTCGTAGAGCCCTCATTGAGGGACGGCGCACCAAAACGAGAGGCAGAAGAGGTAGCAGAAAATCGACTGGTGTGGCGGACTCGATCGAGCATCTGAACGTCAGGTCTCGACGCATGATAATCGAAATGGGCAGGTGGAAAGCTGTTGTGGCGAGAAAGGTCACTACAAGCGGCGCTTGAGAAGTCAAGTCCGGGCTGCCGAGGAGGTTTAGGGTATATGCTCGGCTTCAGGAGCCGTTGACTCGGGCCCTCAGTGGCAGAATTGGAAATGCTGTTTCGCCGGGCCTGGTGTATAGATGCGAGAAGATCCACATAGACCCCATGGGCCCATGTCAACACCTTCTCTTTGAACTCTGCGTTCGCTGCACGTGAGTTACCCACAGGGTCCATGTTCTGAGGTCCCTGACTGCCTGCAGAACTCGGCCATGACGATTTATCGTGAGTCAGTAGCGACGGAAAACCACAGCTCGAGGTTGGTTGGCGGGTATGGAACGGGAGCACCAATTGGTGCTGCGAGGTATCCAAAATCTTCTGTTCCGAGTGGCGTCGAGGAAAATTATTCTGCACGGGCAACTCAGCATTGAGCATCCCCGTCGGGGTAGAGTTCCAAGCTAGAGTCGAGTCAGGATGGCTAGCTGCTGATAACCCTGGTCGGTTCAATGGCGGTTGAACAGCATCGAGGAATTGTAGACTAGAAGGATTGACGGCCTTCAGAAACGGACTTGGGGTATGAAAACGAGTATCACGAAACGCTGCTGGGCGATAGGGAATGTAAGCCCCGTCGGGCCAGTACGGTCCATACGGACCGGTTCCTGCTGAAGCGGTGGGACCAACGCACGGCTGCAAGGTTGCGGGGAGCACCGTGGGAATATAGGCACCATTGTGCCAGTAGAACCGCTGTTGTGAGGGTTGCATCGGCAAGGTCTGGTTCAGCACTGAATCAATTCCAGGCACGTAGTTCAACGAACGAACCCAGCTTGCTCCATGAATCCCTTGGCCCATCTCCCCGGGAGCTGCGTTTCCCCGCGTCGCTTCATTTTTGTATACGGGTGGAAAGTTGAGCTGCTTTCCGGATGAGACGCGATCCAGCCTGGGCTGCTGCCATGTATCCAACGCAAATCCAGTCTGTTGAGGAATCATATGACTGGGCTCCAAAGGCGACACTAGAATATGCTTGCTCGCTGGGGGCTGAATGGTGGTATCTCCGGGGGTCCCATCATATCCAGCCGCCAGCGTCCCGTTCGGTGTCTTCCTCCGTAACGCATGCTCGCCCGCACTATTCGTATGGGTTAACGGGCGCGTAGCGTCTGTAACACTGAGACGTTGAATCGGATGTGGATATTGCAGCCGGGTTCGGGGTAATGATTGAAATGAATTCTTGCTAATGTCCTGGTGGGGAAGGGTAGCGGAGAAGGAGGCGTTAAGGTCGTAAGGTTCATTCAAGCTGTCGGGTCCATGACGATAGTGCAGATGGTGATGCGGTTGGACGGGCGGAAATGGCGCTACTGAGGGTAACATCTTGACCGCGGATGGCGATGGCACCGCTCGTCGTCCCCCGTGGTCGATAAATGTTTCTGCTTGTTAGGCAAGATAAAGAGGGAAGGAAGAGGACAGAGAGACCGGATGCAAGAGATAGGTCGCAGAAAGAAAAAAAGAAACAATAAATCGCTATGTGAAGCGGCGTGAGAGGGGAAGCCTGGGCGGAGAGCGGCTCCGATAGATGGAGAGCAGTCAGTATTGTCGACAATCAATCTCTCGCTGGAGATTTAACAAGCATCCGCCTTGAAGCGTTTCCTACACCTCATCCTGGACATGAGCCGGCTCACTTGACACTTCAGCGAAGCCCCCCACCGCTTGTCTCTGGGCTCGACATGAACGCTGTTGAACGGTATGCTGGTCTGGAGGTCGAACGTACGGCAGCCGGCACCAAGAAAGTAGAGAAGGGGAGATGACTGGATAGAAGCCGAATCTGGGACGAAGATACCATCCACGAAGGCGCAGGATTCCAGAAGATAGAAAAGACACGCAGGCGATCCGCTCGGAAGACGCTATTTGCTGCCGAACAGTCTTGGTGGATGAAGAAGCGATGCAAGGGAGGGAAGGGATTGAAAGTCACAACCCTAGTCAGCCTGGTCGAGCGCCCACACTGACGCAGGTGTCCGCACGGCGCGATCAACCAGCAGTCAATTCTGCACTTGGCAGAAATGTTGTACCCGGATGGAGTCAAGGGTGATGGCGTAGGGAAGGAAAGGAAGGGAAAGGTGCGACAAGGGTAAATGCGCGGAGAGGAGAGAGATGATGAACGAGCGAACCGGTCGGCAGTCGAGTGAGATGAATTGTGGTGGTTGTCGTTAGTTGGTAAGAAAGGTCGGGGTGTTGAAAAAAGGAATAATCAGAATGATAATAACAACAATGATGATAATAGTGAGAATAATAATAATAATAATGAAAGAAATAATAAAAAAAAAGAAGATTAATCAGGGGGGGAAAAAATACTAATCAAGAATAACGAGGGGAGAGAATCAATCAATCAATGAATACGGCAATCGAAATAGAGGATGGAGGAACGAATCACATTAAGAAGGCCGGCAAAATCCGAATCAGGGAAGCGATAGTGTTGTAAAAAGGTTGAACATGGCACCACTAGCTGATGACAATCTTCCGTAGTCAATGCCAATCAACAGGCAACTTCCAGCCTTCACTGATAGTCGAACTGATTAGTACAGTACGGAGCATACAATGAGAAAGGGCACCGGAATCCAGGCACCGCAAGGCTGTGGAAGCGGAGCTGATCCCAACGGCGGGCGGAGAGGAAGACAAGATTTGAGACAGGAGGAGAAAAGTGTAAGAATGAGAGAATTCCGGGTGGAAATTCGAAAGGGAAAAAAAAATGTGTCAGAAATCGCTCCGGAGTCAGCCAGTAGAAAAATGTTCTTTGTACTCGTATTAGAGATTTTTAATATCTGCCTTTCTCTTCGACTAGGACTATTTTGCTTGACCGGGACCACATTCGAAGACGACCGAGCATAAAGGAAGCCTTTGGATCTTGGATGGAGAAGCAGGAGGAGAAGCAGGAGGAGCAGCAGCAGTAGCAGCAGCAGTAGCAAGACGCAAGAAGGATAATAATAATGAAATATGGGATTTAAAGCTCCAGTGGGCGGACCATTGGGTGGGTCTTAGCTGGACTTGGGCCTTAAGTCTGTAATCCACTCTCTGTAGCAGACAAAGAGTCAGTCACCATTCATGACGGAGCGGAGCATCTCAAACGCAAGCCGTGGACGGCGGCAGCCACCAAATGGTTCCAGGTTCCTTTTTTTGAGAGTGGGGGAGAAAAGCGCGAATGGGCCAGTGGGAGTGGAGCCAATGACCACTGGGGCTGGAACCTGGTGGGTTTGAGTAGAGTATTTGAGGCGTCCAGGATGAAGATGAGTCGGTGGTGGCTGAGATGAGACGGTGTTCAAACGTTGCTGCCGAGGGAAGAGATGCAAATATCAGTGTCAGTATATACGGACTGAAGCGGGGACTCACTCAGAATTTGAATTGATTAACCAAGTAAGAGGCGGCAGCAGCAGTATGTAGTATGTAGTAAATTCACTGTGCGTGGTGTAGTGCAGTACGCAGGAGCAATAATAATAGCGAAGGTAAATTCCTCCCGCCTGGATGAGTAATTCAAGTAGATCACTAACTCATAGCTCTGGTTTCCATGGATGGCATCGCTCCTGCCCTCTCTTTCCTCATCCCTCTACCCTCTTCCCCTCCTCTCCTCTCCTCTACTCCACATCCGGTCTCTTTGATACTGAATCACTGATAATTCGCCCTCTCGTCTCTGTCAATTACATGAGTAGATATTGACGGAGTCCGGAGTTTACGGATTGCTGCACCGCCAGCATTTATAGCATCATCCTAATCTCCTATTCCGTTTCTCTTCCTTCCCTTCCTACCGCTTCCGTCCCGAGGCATATTCCGTCACTCAATCACACATACTCCAGAGTACAACCCTCCACCACCCACACGGAGAGCAGAGAGCGGATCGCAACCAAAGAAACACGAACATCAATCCCCTCTCCTCTTCCTCCCCCCACCTTCACTTTTCCCGACCCACCTAGAGTTACGATCCAACGGCCAGGATGGTCTGGCGCTAGCCACTTGGGCGCAGGAGCAATCCAGGTCTGTCCAACGTCAGTGGTCCAGCACTAATCAGCCATGGATGCTAGGAAACCCTCCCGACCTCCCCTCTCTTTCCTCTCTCTTTTTATGGTATCCCCCGGTCCTAGTTGGCGCCCGCAGCGATCAAGCCTTGGGGGACCTGCCTGGCTTTTGGGGACTGCCTGGCAGTTACGATGGTTTGTTTGGTGGGTTGGGTCTCGGAGCGATCTGGCACTTTTGTGGGTGTGGGTTTGGTTGGAGTGGAGTCCCATGTCCATCCTTCTAGCGGCAGCTGCACGCTGGCCTTGGAGAGAGGGTTGACAAGTTTCTTTTTCTCTCGCATGGTATGTAAGTTGAGAGGGGAAAATATAAACAGATGGACCCATAGATTGTTTGCATCTGTATCCATTCGGATTTCGCGATCGTGGGGGATGTTTCCAATAAAGAACGGAAAGTTGGATCTCGAGATCTTTCAAAGATCCCGATGATAGGGGCCGGAAATCCTGCATCATGTAGTCCGTCTGTCCTGTGCTACTCACAACTACTGAGTAGTAAGCTAGGCAGGAAGTGAGAATGATAGAAAACGGAGACTAGCGATCAGTGGTGGCTGCACGAATGCGAGGGCCGGAAAATGTAAGGCCATCGTTTGCTGTTGTTACTCGCATCATTTCTGCAGCCCCAATGCGCGAGGCTGAAAAGCAATACACGCATGCCACCTGTGATCAGGTGAGATAGGCTGATTGGTACCTGACAACTTGGCCTCAATCTCCTTCCGGTCGTTTCATTCATTCGATAGGCTGCTTTTGATTTTTCCCCAACTACCGGCGTGGAGTAGTCGATCCCTTTCGTCTGCCGAAATAAAAACATATATTGAAGCGCTCCAGTCCTGACCACAAACATATAGTATAAACAAGGCAACACAAGCACCTCACACACGTTCAGAGCCCAGCTTTGTTCTGACATAGTTCGTCCCAACACCTCGCTCAGTCCACATCAAATGAAATCAACATCAGCCCTCCGCTCCATCTACCTTGGTTCAAATGAAGCCAGCGTCTGCCCGTTCTGTCCAGTCGCAGTGGCGGAAATCAGCCAGTTTCGCTTCGCATAGCACAACAGGTAGCTATGTACGACGATGGTCTTAGAGAGAAAAAGAGGCCACCTAATCATCATTGATGCCGCTAGTACGTAGGGAAAATACGCACAGTTATGGATTCTTGTTGCCTGTCTGGCATTTATGATTATAATTCTCTTCTCTTCGTTGTTGTTTTTGTTGTCTCGTTTACGGTTGCTGACCCCCCCGCCATCCATTCCCCCCCCCCGCCCCTCCATTCACCCACCTCAATACCATGCGAGAGACTAGTATATCGAACTATCGATAGTATCTCGGCCCAGACCAAGCGGACATGGGGCCGCACGCCAAACCGCATCCAAAAATCATCCATTCCTCGAGTCAACCAGAAAAGAAGAAAAAAAAAAAAAGTAGGACCCTGAGCTCGATCACCGACGCGGCCATGTCACGAGCCGCGGGGGTCTGGAGAGGGTGTTGCGGATCGGCAAACTGAGTTTAACTACGGGCTTAGACTCATCACTTGCCAGGCAGGCAGGCAGGCAGGCAAAGCCGGCGGCGACTACTGTAAACTGGGGAGAGAGGGTGTCAGTCGTCAGGGCTTTCTCGCCTTAAGGATGCACAATTTACGCATGCATTCTGCACCTGTCAGGTCTTTTTATCTTTTTTTTCTTTTTTTTCTTTTCCTGCTTGCTCTCTCAGATAGGTTTTTCCTCGTTGGATCCCTCATGTTGATCTGCGGCCAACTGGTGGAGGATCCTCCCGCTCTCACACACCCAGAAACAAAAATCCTGGTAAGAACCATGATGTGTAGGTAGTCATGAGGGTTCAGATTAGAGGTTGTAAAACAAGACTGGTCAGGGATCTTCATTTGTAGTTGGTTCACATAGCGAACTAACTAACTGGATCATCATGGCTGACTCAGCTTGTGCGTATGGGAGATTTGAAATGCTGCGTCACAGAAAAGAAAAATGACTTGTGAAGCAGCCCCGAACTTGTCATCACAAAACAATGTGCTTAGCATTCTGATGGGCTGTCAACCTGGTGCTGCCACTGGACCAGGAGAGCGGTGCCAGTGTGCACTGTGGTGACTTGAACTAGGGTTGCAAAGGGGCACCTGCATGCGGGCGCGTATCAGGGACCAACTGCCATGGGCCATGGGCCATGGCGCCCCCAGGCGGGTGGAGAGCGTGGGATTCTTCGGTGTTGTCCGGCGCCTTGCGGAATCCTAATGTATTTTTTTTTTCTCTTTTGCTGCTCATGGCGTTTTTCCACATTTGCTATTTCCAGTCTATTCGCCGTGACGCCTGCTTGTGGCTGCCACTTAGTACGGATCTGCCCGCATGCCAGGCGACATTCCAGATTGAAGGGTTGAAGATATTACGCGGCAGGCTATGGAAATACGAGGTTGAAGAATGGAAGAAGTTCATTGCAGGCAAGATTGTAATTGAAATTTGTAGTGAATTTGATAAGAGTATCTGAATTACGTGTTACGAAATGTTGACCGTAATATGGACCACCACATCCACTGTCAGAAGCTGAGCTCCCTTCAAGAATGCAGCGGTGAGTAACGGGTCAGGAGTTTTGATCTCCTCTGCGTAAAATAAGCCTATACCACGTTTGGTAACAAGTCAAATCCAGGCCCGAAGGCGGGAAGAGACGGTAAGGGCCAGAGTGTTGCAGAGGATCCAAAGGATGGATAAAGAAAGTGTTGTTGTCTTGACAGGATCCGGCTCGCACATGGAGGGCAGCAAGTAGACCGTGAAAAGCAATCAGGAGGGTTTTTGGGGAAGGTACCAGGAAGAATCATTGAACGGGATGTCCAGCGAGAAAACACTTATCATTTTTTGCCGAATGCGAAAACAACAGTGGGAATTCTAGTCATGACTCGTAAGGGTATTTTGGTTTTGTTCGTGAGAACAAACGATCATATTAAGTAACTAGCATGTCGATACATCATCGCGACCGCCATGATACATGATTGATCATTTACTCGGAGGGGACTATAAGTTTATTAGTATGCTGCGAGCGATGTCGATGGGGGCTCGGTAGAACGTACCGTCAATCTCGCCAGCCTTGATGTCGTCAGAGACATCCTTGGGGCTGCGGCCATCGACCTGGCAACCGACGGAGAAGGCGGTACCGAGGATCTCAAGGACGGTACCCTTGAGCTCCTTAGCCAGAGAGCGGTTGCGCATCTGGCGGGCAATCTCGACGATCTCATCGAGAGAGACGGACTTGTTGTGCTTGATGTTCTTCTCCTTCTTGCGGTCACGCGGGGGCTCCTTGAGGGCCTTGATGACAAGGGAAGAGGCGGAAGGCACAACGGAGACGGCGGCCTGACGGTTCTGGATGGTGAGTCTGACGGTGACACGCAGACCCTTCTATAAAATCCAAAGAATCGATATTAGCGACTGATCTTCTGATCGCGGGAGCAAGCGTGCGCGCGGTGGTTCCATACCCAATCACCGGTGTTCTTGGCGATATCTTCACCAATCTTCTTGGGAGACAGACCGAGGGGACCGATCTTGGGAGCCAGAGCAGACTGGGCTCCGACCTCACCACCAGTCACTCTCAGGTGACTAATATATTCGTAAGCATTGCGAATGGCGGGGATTGTCGCGAGAAAAAAAATTCGCAGTGCGCAACTTACATGATCTTCACCTCATTGGGGTCGAACTTGGGAGCTGCCCAATGGGTTTAATGTCAGTTCAGTCCGCCATTTTGACACCAAGGAGATGATACTTACGCATGGCGAGTGCGAAAGGTGGTCGATCGTCCTTGGGAGTTGTCGGGGTGGATGGTACAAGGAAAGAAAGGAAGCTGTTATCTGAAAGTGAAGGATATTTAGCTGCCGTCCGCACCTCCACTAAGCGAGCCGCCCGAATCGGCTTGGCGTAATAGGGCTCAGCCCGACAATGTCACGTGATTATGACGAAGAGCCGCGCGTGCCTCGTATGACAGGTGGGAAATGATGCCGTATACTACCTTACTGAGTGACAATCTTACTGGGCTTTGCTTGTGTTCAATGCATCTAATTTAGGCAGCTGATATATTCCAGGGTAACAGACAAAAATAGGAAAAACCGCTAAAGATACAAACGACCCGACGACCAACGTAAACCTTCCCTTGCTCTTGGTATGGCCATTTCTTGTCAGATCTAGCTGGTTCCGGAAACAGCAAGCCTGGTGGATTAGGTTAGAAATGATTGACTGCGAATCAGACATATGTTGCGGACTTACTTCATCAGGTGGTCCATGAAAGTCTGCAACGAGACATCGTCGGTGAAAATCGTTTGCGACGTGACACCCCCGCCATATCCTCCTGTCGTGTGCGTCGTGGAAGGGTTCAGCTTGGACAGCAGGAAACGCGCCTGGGAACCGCCAGCATCGCAGACAATGAAACGAGGCAGGGGAAAACGGTCCGAGATCAGCTCCTGTGATTTGCAAACAGTTAGCAGAGAAGCGGAGAATGTGTAACGATGGATGTTCACGAACCCTTGCATCTTCCTTTGGCTGCTCGAGGAGAGCCTTGAGGTTTTCGTAACCCTCCTGATCCTGGTAGCCGGCCTTTCTCCATTCTGCGATAGTCTCTCCGTGGAAAATTAGGATGTGGAAGAAGGTATCCAGCAGTAGGATGTGGGAAGGCTGGATGGAAGCAGAGTCCAGAAGGACCGGCTGGCTTCCTTCGTGCTCGAGAGAATACGAATCGAGCGTGGGCTGAATCATGACAAGAGAATCGCCGACATCCTCGTGGTTGAGGACGTGTCTATAGAAGGCAGTCTCATCAGGCGAGTTGTTGAACACCTGCAAGAACTGGCTTCGGCGCAAGTGGAACATAAATTGAGGATAGAGAGTGAAGTTCTTCTCCAATCGGAAGGAGGTAGGGTCATCCTTTCGGTAGTCGGCAAAGCGAGAGCAAAGCCGGATAAGCATACGATCAACCCATCTGAGCACATCCGGTCCATCATCAACCTCAGCCTTGAAGACCGCAATTCGCGCCATCAATACAGCAGCGGCCTCCTGGTCGAAAGACTGTGCGAGTGTGGGGTCACCAGCCGGACCACTGAGATTCCGTGCAACGGTCGTAACTCGAAGGTGATAGTGGCCAGACGAATGCTGGTAGTATGTCAGGAATTGCATCATTCCTCTTTGTGGGCCTGGCTGGACTGCTGCCGGACCGCCTTGGTTCGCGATTTCAAAGTAGACGCCGTAACTCGAGGAGGGGTCGATTCCACACATCTTCCAGGCGCAAGTGTTACCAATGCCGCACTCCGTTTCACCAACCGAGCTCGATTTCTTGTTCAAAGAGACCGCGTGTCCAATGAGTCCGGTGACCTTCAGTTCCTTAGTGGTGAGTACTTCCAGGGATGCGTTGAAGCCCATGAGCAGGTTATCGTTGGCGTCCTTGTCGAAGATTCTGACGAATGATTGCTTGAACTGGGAGGATGTGAAGCTATCCGTGAGAAGCATATGGCCACCAGTGTAGTTGGCGAGATTCTTCATCTCCAGCATGCCGACCTGGTCAAGACACCCAGCAAACAGGTCAACAATGTGTCCGTTGTTAGCGGCACGCTTGGCCATGCTGTCGTAGAACTATGTGCATCCGTTAGTATAGTATGAGAGCACTTCATGACCACATCAGAACCTACCTTGACAGCTTTCTTGTAGTACTTGATGTTGTCTCTATCAATATCGTGGTGAGAGCGGATAGGCTCCTTCAGCTCAGGGCCGACGACATGACCCGGGCCCTCAGTGGCCGGACCACTGGTGAAGATCATGATGCGTCCACCCGCGTTTTGGAAAGAGGTCTCGAGCAAACCAACGGCAACGCTAAGCGCAACACCAGTACATCTGAGAGGACGCTTGTCATTCGCAACAGGCCAAGGATCGCGCTGTAGCTGCTCGAGCACATTCGTGATCTGGAATTCCGCCTGCTGAACGGGGAGAAGGAATCGTGCCGCAGGTCCCAGAGGAGGGCGGGCGGGCTGCTGGGGCATGTTCGGCCGCACTCCAGATGCAAGACCAAGCATCTCCTGGACCTGCTTTGCAGCATACTCTTTACTGCCGCGGAACACATAAGACTTGGCACATTCGGTGTAGCCAAGCTCATGTACTTGAGCCTGTATCTCGAATTAACATTCCATTCTACCGTGACCGAATCGAGAGTTGTCCCTACCATGGTGCCGAATGTGATCAGACCGACCAAGGCGTTGGCTGGCAACAGCGACAGACTCATGATCAACGAGTCCTTGACAGCCTTCAGGCTGTCTTCATCCTGGCAGGTATCGACAACATAGACGAAGATAGGAGGGGCGGGAGCAGGGCGTGCCAGTTGATACTCGATCGTCGTGCTCATGGGATGAAGTTCCGGGGGTATTGTGCTCTCGGTGATATCCTTGTAGTGAGGGGGCAGAGGGTTGCGCATGAGACAGAAAGGGCAGATCCAGATGCGGGCACGAACGTCAACATTGCTAGATGATGTCAGTGAGAGCTTTACTTCATTTCGAAAACAACCGTCTAGCGTACGCATAAGGGTTCAAAACGGCCCGACAGGGCGCTTTGCAGGTCACTGGCTCATATTGTAGCAATGGAGAGTCCGGCTTCTCCTTAAGGGGTGTGTAGACAGCACCAATGGGGACAACAAGTCGGGATGCTTCCTATGATGGACTGAGTTAGTGACTGACGTGTATAATTTATCGATACCATAATGCCAACCATGCGAGAGCTTGGAAATGTGTTCCAGCTCAATCTGATGCCGTCGCGATCCTCAACGTCGCTCCATTGGTCCTTCAACGCTTCGTAGTCCATGTTGGCGGCGTGGTAAACGGGGCTCCGTTAATGGGGAAGAGTGAGGGGAGATCTCCTCGAACAATAACAATTCCAGAAGTGGAAATTTTGGGAGCACCACAGGCTGAATATGAAAGAAGATGCTCCTATAGCAAACACCCAGTCTCGAAGCGCGCAACGCCAACAGCTGCTGTCCTGAATGACTATGCGGGGGATCAGGAGACTGTTGTGTGAAGCGGCGGTGCTGGCATAAGGCCAGGTTGCAGCACAACCGGTCTCTGCGGCCCGCCGTACCCCCACGCTAGCGGCCTTTAAATAGCGGCTCTTCTTCCTCCACATCCCAAATTTTTTCTTTTCTTCTTATGAATTTCTTTCTTTTTTCACGCCGACATCATCTTTCTCAGCTTCTAGCCACCTCAATGGTGAAGTTGTTTACGCGTCGAGCGAAGAATAAATCTGACCCGTTGCTGGGCACCTGGCTTTGAAAGGACGTTTTGTTCCTTCTGGATAATTTGGGAATCAGCTGTGGTCAAATCCCTAATTTCGTACAATTTATTTTCTTTCACAAACAATTGAATGTGTGTACTGCAAGGTTGACTTATGCGTGTAATATCTACATTAAATGCGTGCCGAAAAAAAATGTGTCCCGTATCCCAACACAATGAACCAGGTCCGACGCCTTATGGACTAAAAATTTCGCAAGAAAAAGACAAACGCAATAAAAACATATCGTCGTCGACTCCCATGCAAGCTATTTAAGAAGTCTTGGACGCCCGGGCTGTCTGCTTCAACAAGAAACTGCGCTTGAAGTAAGTGTTGGGGTGAACGATGGTGTCCAAATCCACTTGGTTCCATGAACCCTCTTCCTTGACTCTTTTGATCTCGGTCTTGTGAGTCGATTCGAAGACTCTGTTGCAAGCGATATGATACCGCATTTTCTCGACATCTTCTCGCACTCCACGGAGGACTTCCTTGTCATTGACGCCTGTGGTCTGAAGCAATCCAATGAGATTGTCGACCGAGTAATGGCGATAAGGGCATCCATGAGTCTGTCCAACTCCAGGGTTTGAGTCGCCTAAAATCTTCTGGCATGAATAAGGAGGATATCCTCGACCCCGGCGGTTGACATCGCCTCCCACATCACCATAAGCGTGGCGGATATTGTACTTGTATCGAGAGTTGAACTCGTCATCCGTGAAACCCTTGAACGACTGGCGCCAGAAAATGATGCATTCTTCGAGTGACAATCCAATACCCTTGAGGAACAGGGTATATTGGAGACGGCCATAATGCTTGAGATGGTTGTTTTTCCGTAGGTTCATGTGCAGACTGCGCATGCACAGTGGGAAGTGTTGAGATAGCTGGTCGATGTTGTTGGCAGTGATTGCAGCACCGTCAACAAACCCTTCGCCATCCGAATAAACAGACTCGGCGCTTCCAAAGTTCTTTGACAAATGATTCAAAATTGGAGTCAGACGATCATCCTCATCCAACCGCGGTAGTGCCCGACTCGTGAGCTGGAGAATGTTAGTGATGGGCAGGATCCTGACAGGGAGGGCAGTGTTTGTACCTCAAGCGCGCGTTCCAATCGGGCAGTGAACTCCGCAATAATCATGCTCAACTGCTCTCTTCCAGGTACATAGGCCTTGCCTTTGTACAAGAACACAGATCTTCTCTCGACAAGCTCGGGTACTCGCTCCCAGTCCACTTTGTACCATGCCTCTTCATCCACACGTCGTAAGCCTGGGGTGGCACCAATTAAATGCTCTGCCAATCTTTGTCTTTCATCATCCTCCACAGGCTCCCAGTCAAGGTTGAGACTCTCGATGAAAGCGCGCTTTTCCCTCGTGTCATCACGCTGGAAGCGGAATCTGAAGAGCATTGTTTCGGCTCTCACGAAGCGCCGACGAAGGTCTTCTGTGGCGGAGAAGGCCAAACGAAGAATGAAGTGTGAATAATGGTCCTTTTGGCGCTCATTCTTAAGTCGCTGGTCGGCCGCACCGTTGGAGGAGGATGTATTGGATGATAAGGGGAGGTACTTTTGCAGGAGAGGTGTAAGATGCGTCTCTGTCTCCGCCGCGGACTTGTTTCGATAAGAGCAGGCCTCGATTTCAGCCAGTACTGTTGAAAATATGAGTAACGAAAATGGCGTTGGGACTCCTGGGCTATCTGGATATACCTCTCAATCTGTCAATGGCCCATTGCTCGAATTGCTCGAGTGTAATCTCCTCCGTTGGCGGGACGTCGTAGAAATTCAGACGGTGCGGATAGTCTTGCTGCTTGAATGTGGGTGCAGCGAACTGCTTTTTCTTATGGTCGAGGTTGGCCCTTCTCTTAGGGTCAATCCTGAGAAAGTCACTTCGAATCATGATGAGAGCGTAACAGCGATTCTGACACCCGAACAAGTGTACTGCAATTTCCTCAGCGACCGCAAGACAAATTCGATGTTGGATGACCTGGCAAGCTCTGGGCCCCCGCGAAGGACGCGGGAACGCGCCGAAAACGCGACACGGTCACGTGAAGATAAATGGCGGCTCGCTCAGGCCAACACTGCATCGCAGAAAGCAGCATGGCAGAGATTCCCAATCACATGCATGTACGAGAAACAGATGGGAGTGATCTACGTACTTGAGAAAGTTCCGAACATGTGATAATCTGTTCGACTTTCTTCCGATATGAGAATCCGAGGAACGACACTACAGTTCATGCGCACAGACGGACAACATTTACGATACCCCATGCCATGGCTGAAGCCCTGTTAGACGCAAGTGGACTTGACTACTCGCTGGTACAGTATATACTGGATTGAAGATCAATTTCCTTGCGCCGTTTCGTTTCCTTGGCAAAGCGAATATTGCCTGCTGTACCTTGTATCCTGGCAGCTGCTATATTGTCAGCAGATGGCATTGTTGCGGTTTTCGCCCTGCATGCGCACAATAATAGGTTTGACAAGCTCTCACCTGGCCTCACATATATTTCCAATAGGGTCGAATCCTCATTCGATGCCACGAACGCTTCGCACTGCCTGTGCGCTCGGGAAGTCTGTGCTCAGCACAGTCGCCAGCATTACTAGCAAGTTCGGCGGTATAATGACGCCAATAGCGCAATCTCAAGGTTGTCCACTTGGGGTTTGATCAGCCGTGTAAGCTCGTGAGGTCTTGTAGAAGGGTGACGTTGGTCTGAGGGAGAAGACCTATCATTTTACCGTAGGAACCATCAGAACTGGAACATCATACGAACATCATACGCACATCTTATTGAGGTAGTGCTACCAATATCCGTACTATATTTCCAAGCCACAAAAGGGAAACAGAAAGCCCCGGATCGAACTCCGCTCACCGACTTCCTAAAGAGGGAATCATCTACAAATGAGTCAACCCCACGATTTCGCGAGTCTTGCCGACTCGAGTCCAGAATTGAATGTCATTGCATCAGCTGAGCACCAGCCATTCTTGATAAGGGCGTAGGTGCAGAATCAACCGACATCGACCGTCGCTTTCTTCCATCCAAATATCTCCCTTCCAACTACAACTTATGTATCAATAACCACCATCATGGACATCATATAGCGTACCGCCTTCCCGTTATCTGTCCCTGTCTTGAACAAGTTAGACGGCTCAACAATTCTCAACAAGCCGAAGTGCCTCTCAAAAGCCCTTGGGTTAGTTAGCCTTGCATTGCGGGCGCGATAATACCTACCTACCTAGATAGACCTCCTCCTCCCCCCCCCCCCCCAAACAGAAGAACAAACACACAACAATGACGCGCGCTATCCGACCGCTCAGAAAAGCTGCGCGAATCATCCTTATAGGTGCACCTGGCGTCGGAAAAGGAACACAAACAGAGCGACTCCTCACGAGATTCCCCGACCTAGCCTCCATAAGCTCAGGCGATCTCCTCCGGGAAAATGTGCGGAGGAAAACACCCTTAGGTATGCTGATTCCCATTGGCACAATTTCCTGGAACTGTTGCGACAATGGCTAATGCTCTTTTTTCTCTCGTGCGATAGGTCTCAAAGCCGAGGCCGCAATGCAGTCCGGTAACCTTGTCCCCGATTCGATGATCCTCGAGCTTATATCGTCGGAACTCGAGTCCAAAGGCTGGCTTCCTCCACCCACAGCCACAGCCACATCAACGACAGCAGCAGCAGCCGCCGCACCTAATTCCACGTCGGTCTCTGCCAATGCCTCCTTCATCCTCGACGGATTTCCTCGCACCGCGACGCAGGCGTCAAGCCTCGACAACCTCGTGCCCGTGAACTTCGTCGTCCACCTCGTCACACCTCCATCCGTCATTCTCTCCCGCATAGGGTCGCGCTGGGTCCACGAACCGTCCGGAAGAGTCTACAATGCCGATTTCAACGCGCCCAAGGTTCCCGGCAAGGATGATATCACCGGCGAGCCGTTGACCCAGAGACAGGACGACTCGATCGATACGTGGAAGCAGCGGCTGCACAAGTTCGAGGAAACGAGCAAGGCTCTGCTAGAGCACTACCAGCGCAAGGGCTGCCTCTGGCGCGTTGAGGGCGACTCGAGCGATGAAATCAGTCCCAAGCTTTTCGCAGAGATTGAACGACACTTCTGTTAAGTGTCTTGTGTGCTCTCCCTGGCTGCCTATGTCGGACATGTTTTTTTGTAACATACATATCCATTTCTCTTTGTTCGGGGGTTTTTTCTCTTTTCAGCTTTTTGCATTACTGCGGTCCTTGATGGATTGCAGGCATGAGCATGCCTTTCTATATGTTCTACCCTCTTTGCGGCTAGATAATGTCTTATTTAAGACAGCTTGCATCACTTGTGTGGCCAAGATGACTTATGTGTGAGGTCTTAACGGAGGTTACGATATGCCAATGCCAATGCCCACCCAGATCAGGGCGTCCTCATGGAATGTCTTCGTCAACGAACACCAATATTCATGGATGAACTCGATGTGCAAGCTTAAGATATCGCCGGGATATATGAAAATGAGCCGTATCGTCATAGGCGCGTAGACTTATAATCTGCCTCGAAACAAGGGAATGGGGGCACGCGATAATTAACTCATCCTTCCCTGGCAAACATTTCCCCCCTCGCAGCTGTTTCTAAGTCTTCTTCGTCTCCTTCTTCACCTGTATCGGGTTCTCCAGCCCCATCCGTGTCTTATAATCCCGGGGGCTCTCCCACGCCTTATTGCGGCGGAACCCCTTCCACATCCCCAACCCGCGGAGCTTGGCCCACCGCTCCGCCTGCCGGTACTTTCGCTCAGTCGCGGTGCCGCCGAATTCCGCGCCGGACTTGGCCTCGTAGACGGTCGCGAGCCCCTTCCGCAGCATCTCGTACGAGACATCGCGCCGCCGGAAGGGGATGGGGAAGTCGAGCGCCCGTCGCACCACCACCGTCGCGACCACGCGCTGGTACTGATCGTGGCGGTGGACGTACGCGCGCACCCGCCGAGTGCTCAGGTAGGCCGTGAGCCACTCGTGGGCTTCCTTGCTGAACGGCTGCGCGGGCCGACCGAAGTGCGCGAGTTCGGGGGCGTCGATGCCGGCCAGACGGATGTGAATCTTTTGATAGGTACCGAAAATAAGAGTTAGTTCGGTGGCCAGAAACAAACAAGCACGGAGGGAAGGGGCCAGGAAATCGGTGGAATATTGAGTGTAGCTCTCGCCCCGGCCATTATTCCCCTCTCCCCCCTCTCCCCCCCCCCCCCCCCTCGCGAAGTAGGAATTCACCCGCAAGGTAACAAAACATACCGTCTTATCCCTCAACTCCTTCTTCGACGTCGGAACCTTCTTCCACGGCAACCACCCCCACCCGGCCAACCGGCCCCCGGGCGTATGATACAGCCGGAAGTTATCCCCATCGCCGACGCTCGTCACCCGGCCCAGAATACTCCTGCGCCGCATGTACGAGGGTAGGATGCTGCTCGCGTCCGGGAACCAGCGCAGGTAGCGCCCGTGGAGGCCCACGGCGCCGAGGATGCCGCTTGTCAGGATCCCCGTGGCGATCAGGGTTCGGGGCTCGGCGAAGGCGCGCCAGTCGATGATGTTGGCGTAGAAGTGCCGGTCATTGTTGTTGTCGTCGGTGGTGGGAGACTTGGGAGCCCATGGCGGCCATCTCATCACGGCTCATAGTCCTCCCCCGCTTGGTGTGAGGCTTTCGCTGGGTTTGGTGGGGGGGCCCTTTTTCTCTGGGAACGGAGAGGGGAGGGGTTTGGGAGACGAGGGCGGAGTTGGTTTGGGTTAGGGGGGTTTGGTGCCGGTTTGCTGAGTGTTGATTAGCGGTGAGAGGAGGTTGAGTTGAGTTCAGGTGTTTTGGTTTTCGGCAGTTGGGTAGTTGCCGAGGTGAACTGCGGCCCTGCGGATATATGTCTAGACTATAATTTAGTAGTTATCCGTTCTCTTGGGTTGAAGGGTGCTCTCGAGATTGTGGAAATTCTACAGATTTCATATTTCGTTGGTTCTGGGTTGACTCTGGTGTCTACCAAAATTTATAATTGAATCTTTGCATATTGTAATGGTTCTATGGAGATACCAGCATATACATTATGATCAATGTTGCACAATGCCAGCTATTTGATAATAGTGGGCGTGCTCGGTATTTGAATTGTCAAAGCATGAATGTAACCAAGTTCAAGGTCGTCAAATCGATGGTCAATAGAATGTAGTGAAGTCTAGGGACATGTCCGTTATAGGGTGAAAATAGTAAGGAGCATATATGTGGATCTGAGGTAGTAAGAAGAAGTGATAGAAATCATTTCAAGGTAACTGGCAGACTGGTCTTGGCTGTCGATGTTGCGGAATCCACTACCTTCTTGAGCTTCTGCGCCCGGAGTTTGCGTAGATAGGCGAACAGAAGGACGAATATGAGTTCAACACTAAAAATGATCAGTTGCTGCTAATGAGCATATTGGAGACGAGCTCACCGTTCTTTCGTCATCATCAATAGACCCTGCACGAGGAGGCCCTTAGTGATCTGAGGTCCGATGCCCTTGAAGAGAGACAGCGCTCCTTCGTTTTTGATAATGTACCGCATGACCTCGCTGAAGGTCTTGAAGGGTTTGCCTTCACGGCCGGGGGGCGGCCGCGACTGAAGGCCGACCTTGGCCACGATCAAGGGCTGCGTCGCAAGCGTGGCCAAAGACTTAGAAAGGGCACCAAGGACTGAGAGGAAGAGAGACAATCAGCATGAGTGAACATCAAATTGAAAGATACGTGAGCTACTCACGAAATGCTTCCCAAGGCTTTAGGCTGGACTTTCCAGGAAAAAGGACATCCTTCAACCGCTGATATGCCCCGTATGTGATCGCGGGATTGACAACGAGGATCAGACTAGCCTTGAGTCCCCGCCACAAACCAGTCCAGCCGTCCTCACTGTCCACGATCTCTCTACCCGTCTCGATGAGGCCTCTGCGCTCGCTCTTGTCTTGCGTCTGTTGCCTTGTAGTAATGACAGATACCGGGATAGTGAAGATCTGAGCGACAGCGCCGGCGACAGCGCCCAGCGAGAGCTCAATTGCAGTACCAGGAGGCTTGGGTACCTTGTTGGATGCCATGTAGAGCGATCGTACAATGGTGTACCAGTAGAAATAGGCGAAGTTGGTGGATGCAACACCGATCAAAGCCCCCGTGATACCGGAATATAGACCTTCGACACCCTCCTTCTCCACGATCTTGTTGATGGCATCCAGAGTCGATTTGTAGTGTACCGTCTCATCGGAGCTTTCTTTCTTCGTCTCGTCCGCTTGTTTCACTTGCACTTGAAGTTTGGTTTTCACACTAGGAGTAGAGTAACATAGCCAATTAGCTCAAATCCACCGCGTTACGTAGTATGCCAGAGAAATACGGAGGATCAATTGCTCACAGATCAAGAGGGTAGACCATTGCGTTTGCAAGCACGGCACCCGTAGCGCCTGCAACGGCGCTGCCCCACGGCGAGAGCGCGGGTTTTGATTGACCGGCCATTTTGTGTTGAGGAGATGAGGCAATGTGCCGTTATTTTTGATAGGAGAGGAGATTGATGGTGAGGACAATATCAGTCACTGTGAATATCGTCCAGCGCAAGACCGATATCGCCTAATATTAAGTAAGAGTCGAATGCTAATTTCCCTCACCTGGAGGTCCAGCGGTGCGGAATAACTGGGGCCTTGATCGTGAGCGGGGGGGGGAGACGGGAGAGTCAACGTAGCGCGCCAGAACCACGATAGAACTTGTTAAATGTTACAGCGGTGGATAATAAGGGTCAGAGATCAGACTTGTCTAGCGAGAAGAAAAGAAGAATAAGTGAGGAGCCCCAAAGCGCATGGAAGAAAGAGAAAATGAGACATGACCAAAAAGAAGTCCAGAAATCCAGAAAAGTAGAGTGATCTGCTGCAAAGAACCAGCCGGGGGTTTCCCATCGCACCTCGGCGTGGTTGATCGTCGGTGCTCGCATGACGAAACGAGCCGAGGTCCGTTACTCTTATCGGTCTGGGGCGTGGACTTCTCCAGGCTCCATTCCCGTCCCTCTTCTCCGATCCATGATCCAAACAAGAGTCAACTTTTAAGGTTCTTTCACCTGGTAGACCTGTATGTCATACTGCACGGAGAATGAATATATCTTGTTATAGACTGGTCACCATTGATCTGGCCCCTAGGCAAGGATTCTGTACAGTGTACTCTGTACACCATGCATCCTCTCAACCTGTCTGACTCGAGGCTGGCTTTATCATTACCTAATTAGGCGGCTCTAGACGGAAGTCCCATAGTTTTTCTACTTGTCATTGAACCGGTCAACAAAAAGGGAGCTTGGGCTCGAAGCCTGAATCCTGGTATTCACAGTTGTATATCATTGCACATCACGGCTTTCTGTCCAAGCAAACAAGAAAGCTTTCTTTCACATTCGGTGCATGTAACTCTTACTATGAAGACCAGGAGTATGTGAATGCCTTATTCTCCAGCATATGGCGGTATAGCACGGCAGAATAGCAGCAAGGGAAGATGAGCCGCTACCTGAGAGGGCAGGAAGCGGGTCCCGCACTGAGCGTGATACCGGTGTCTAACTTAAGTTACCATTCATCTTCGTTAGTGAGACTAAGTTGTCTGAACTGACTCAACTGCAAACACCCTTCCTTATCAATCTTATCACTATTTGCCCTATTGCATGCACCTTGCTCGGAATGCTCCGCGGCGCGTTCACTGCTCAGCTTCTCATCGCTGCTGGATGATACTCGTTGTGTTATTAGACATTCTAGAATCTAGCTCTCACACACACCAGCATGTCTCGAGCTGCTGCTGCTTCACAGAACTTGCAAATTAGCCAAGCCTTGGTCAGAAGTCCCGGTCCCTAAGCTCATCTGCAATTCAAATTAAGAGCATCTTGGATTGACGATGATACAGACAGCCGAGGAAGATGTACTTGCCGCTACATCTCAAGCCGAGGCTCTTGAAGCAGCTATCAACGCCGCCGAGCACTACATGAAAGCCTTAAGCTTGTCGTCAACCTCAAAGGACAAAAAAGCTCTAGACGCTAAGTGCAAAGATTGGCTTCTCCGGGCCGAAAGAATCAAGGTAGCGAAAGATTGGCGCCTTGCGATTCGTGACCATGGCAGCAATGACCCAGTGACTCGTTACCCTAGATCGGTGCGCAAACTCACAACTCGGGAGGAAATCATTCTTCTCGAGAGTGCGAAATTGAACCATGCGATCTTTCCACCATGGTCAAGTGCTCCAGGATTTGATGAGTTTGAACGTCAACTTGGGGAGGACCTCTTTACGTATGTGGAGTAATTATGCACTTCAGCACAAGAATCAATCTGACCTGGACCAGAGACTCGCCCGAACTCCATCTCTCAAACCAACAGAGGGATGTTTTTGCGGGCTGGAAACGACCAAAGGAGCTGCTTTTGCAAAAGCACGCAGGAGAAACAGATATTCCCACTCTCCCGGCGATGGCCGTAACAGAGAAGACTGATTTAGTGCAGGACATGGTAACAGATTGCTCTGTCGTTGCTAGTCTGTGCGCTATTACATCTAGGTACGAGCGTGGAATAGATAAGGTAAGCCAAGTCACTACGGAATCGTGACATCTTGAAGCGAACCTGACAGTTGCAGCTCCATTACCCAGTGGTATATCCCTGCGATCTTCGTTACACAGATCCCAAGCTTTCACCTTCGGGGAAATACATCTTCTGTTTTTATTTCAACGGGTGTTTTCGCAAGGTGGTCATAGATGATCGCCTACCATCGTCGAAAAAATCACGGTCACTTCATGTGGTCGACCGAAGCAATCCTTGCTATATATGGCCTGCCTTGGTGGAGAAAGCGTACCTGAAGCTTCGCGGGGGATATGACTTTCCTGGAAGTAACTCTGGAACAGACTTGTGGGTGCTGACAGGATGGATCCCTGAGCAAGTCTTCCTTCACCATGAAGACGTCACTGGCGAACAGATCTGGAGGCGGCTCTATAAAGCATTTCAAGCCGGTGATGTTCTACTGACAATAGGTACTGGAAGATTGACAGAAAGGGAGCAGGAGGAACTTGGCTTAGTGAGTGAGCATGACTATGCCATTCTGGATATGAAGGAGACCAAAAGCCGCCGTCAAATGCTCGTGAAGAATCCATGGGCTGGCGATTATGACCATGACAGCAACTTCGAACTCAGCTCTGGCTACGAAGATACGTCTCATGTCTCACCTGGAACCTTTTGGATGGACTGTGAGGATGTTCTTCAGAATTTTGAAAATCTATATCTGAATTGGAATCCCTCCCTGTTCAGATGCCGACAAGATCTTCACTTTACATGGGACCTCACAACTGATAGAGGACTGGCTGGTTGTTTCGCCAAGAACCCTCAGTTTTCTGTGTCCAGCAATGCTGGCGGTACCGTCTGGTTACTGCTTGGAAAGCATTTTCGGACAGTCGACCATCACGACGAATCTGGGCCATCTGCCCATTGCGACGAGCCCGGATTCATCAGCCTCTATGTGTTTGATGCAGGTGGTCAGCGAGTTTCCTTGAGTGACGGGGCACTTCATCGTGGCCCCTATGTTGATTCGCCGAACACTCTAATGAGGTTAGACATGCCTTCATACACGACCTACACCGTGGTAGTATCCGAGCAATCTTTACCATCCGCAAAGCAACATTTCACACTATCTGCACTGTCCTCTAGTCCAGTGGGTATCGCGCATGCGCAGAATAAATACAAATTCACAACAAAGGTCCATGGCTCCTGGACCCCGTCGACTGCAGGAGGGAATGCAGAGTCAGCCCGATATCCATTCAATCCCCAATTTAGCTTTAAAATCAGCAGTGCAACCGATATTTCGCTCCTCCTCGAGCCAGAGGAGTCCGACTTAGCAACGCATGTTAAATTGTTCTGGTCCAACGGTCAGCGTATCTCCCGAGTTCGAAGCCGCGACATTGCTGCCGACAGTGGGGACTACCGTCGCGGCGGCTCGCTTGCAGAGAAATTGGGGCTTAGTGAAGGAGTCTACACAATCGTCTGCTCGACTTTCGCGCCCGATCAATTGGGAAGCTTCAACCTCTGGGTTTCTTCCTCCGGTCCATGTGAAGTAAAGCCACTGGCGCCAGAAGCCGCTGGGCGACGCGCAGTGATATCAGACATTGGAGTCCTGTCCCCTGGGAAAGACCGGATGCTGGCGCCGCTGGAGACCCCACGGCTGACGCGCCTTAAGATAATTGGAAGAAGCAGACAGTCCACGATTGCGAACCGACCCGTTGGGCCTTCGCCCATGCTGATGACAGTCGAACTTGGCCAAGGACCTTACAAAGAGATACTAGCAACATCTGAAGACGGAAACCACAGTGATGCCATTTCGGGTGTGCGCATCGAGGATTTCAATCTGCACCCTAATCTTGAGGACCGTGGCGGAGCGTGGATTGTCATCGAGCGGATTGGAGGACCTGGAGGACAGGTTGAAGACCACTTTGAGGTGGAAATTCTAGGTGAAGAGAAGCTGTACGTTGGAGAATGGATAGTTGAGGATGCATGATTAATCTAGCTAAATCAACAGACGGCTGTCTTGTTGGCTCGAAAGCATAGCGCAGGCCATTACACTGTACTTTAAGAGCATTCTGCATGCTAATTCTCCCGTCAAGTAAAAAAATCAGAAACAACTTGAGACTTGAATGATTAGAAAGTGACGCCCAGGGAGAAATTAATATCGAGGTGGATGATATATGATTCCGCTTGTGGTAGGCCGCCAAGCAGCAAAGCAGGAGACCGCAGCTGTGCCGAGGCGGTTAGTCTATCTAACGTTCGGTGCAGTTCCCGCTCTGGAACGTCATCCCCGCCTGCATCACGTTATCTTTCACCCCTCCAAACAACAAACAACGTCAGTGCCCCAAGATCAACTTTCCCATACCGACCTAATGGCCAGCAATATCCCCGCGAGCCTGAAATCCGCGGATATTGGCCGATTTGCCCTCAGGGCAGCTCAGCTTGAACGCGCAAAGCCCGTTGTGGCCTACTGGTGTAAGTGTCATTTGTGCGCCTAAAGTCAGTGCTGCCTGAATGTGATCTGAAGCTAATCATGGGTTCTTTTCCACTTCTTAGGCAACTTTTGGATTGTGAATCAAATCATTGAGAGAGGACTGCACACCTCTGATGATGAGGTTAAGCTGTATACGACGGAGCTGGTGGACAAGCTGGAGGAGGTAAGTCAGGCGCAATTGCTAGCCTAACCCCTTGTGTGCAGTATCTGGATGCTGACATTGCCCTTACTCTCGCCTCAAAGTTCAAGAACGAAAACCCCGACAATGACGCTGTGACGGATGCTGTCGCAGCTAATGCATATGTAGAGCAATTTGCTCTGGAGGTCCTTGGGCGTGCGGAGGCGACGATGAAGGCCAATAAAGTGACGAAGTTCGTTCCGCCCTACGCAACAAGTTCAGATAGGATGACAGCTAACCGTAGCTATAGACAAACAGCAGATACATTTCAGGCGGCTGCCACTTTTCTAGAATTATGCCAGATCTGGAACCCTCCGGATGCCGAAATCGCTGCGAAGATCAAGTTCGCCAAGTATCACGCTGTCAGAATCATCAAAGCAATCAAAGCTGGAGAAGATCCGAATGCGTCAAACCCCGTCGCTGCTGAGGAGGAGGAAGACGCAGTGGCCGACCTAGAGCCTAGACCAGATGATCCGGAAGTGCAGGCCATTGTCGGATCCCTGCCTATCCAGCCGAGGCAGCCGTCCGTAGAGGACGTCCAGGATGACTCTGAAGACGCGTCGCAAGCACCGCTTGTCTTACCAGATACACCAAACACAACGAGAGACAGTGCCTCTGTCTACCAGCGGACTGGATCACCTTCCGGAGTCAAAGTGGAGGACGATACAGAACAAGGACTGGAGCTACCCTCTGCACCAGAGACATTTGCATCTTCATCGGGCCCCGTACCTGATCTCCCGGACACCCCTGGGAAAATAGACGGGAATCGTGCTCCTGCGCCTTCCGACTCATTCCATTCCTTCCCTCCACCATCCAACATGGGACCCGCAACTCCATCCGTGCCCTCTCATGACGCCAGCTACTTTTACAGCAAATCGTCACCTAGTACCGCAGTGCCTCCACCTTTCGTGCAATCTACATCAGGCACGGTCCCTGTAGTTACCCGCCCAGCGCACCAGAATTTCCCGACCCCCACGCCTCCAGCGCCAGCACCTGTTGCTTCACATTCTGGTCCAACGAATGCGCAGTCAGTTGACGATCAAGCTATTGCGCTTGCACAGAAGCACGCTCGCTGGGCGGTATCGGCACTGACATTTGATGATGTCAATACGGCTATCAAAGAACTCAGGAACTCACTGCGCTACTTAGGAGCGGAATGAGGACACCTTCCATGTATACCTAGCTCAGCAAACGTTGTTTGTCTTTAGAGATACCTTTTCCCCAATCCTGTTGTTAATTCGTGTCAGCAATTGTTTCATGTCGTGACACCCCATCTTTAAATGAATTGATGACTTCCAATTTCTTCAGTTCTGTTTGTCACTCTTGCGAACTCTAAGTCCCTGAAGATATAGCGACATCTATCTTTCCCTTTTGTTTCAACTAGCCGGCGATGGAGTAAGGAAGCATCGTCATGTTCATTCCAGATCAAGACTGACTTGCAAAACACAAGCTTCGTCACAAGTGCAGACGGAATATTTTCCAAACCATCGCCGCGGCGATGACAAGAAACACGAATTTCTGACCGTCCTTCACTGCAATCATCACCAAGCTCCCCTCTCTGAAATTTCTACTTGTTCACACCAAGCAACACAGAACACCCACTCCCCATTTTCCTCAAACCTTCAACGCACCTGCTACCGGACCTGTTTCATAAGGCTAGCTGACAAGAAAGCCTTTAACTCCAAACCAACCTTCGTCCTTCACTGATGTATCTTGACTGAATCAAGAAGCTTATCTCATCATGGCACGACGGCCAATCACGTCCAGCACGTCTTCGGACGTGACCTATAACGTGATGAAGGCTGGACTTGATCAAGGCGCGCTGAAACCAGGAAATATAGACCGGGATTTTACCAAATTTCTCGACCTGAAATCAGCGCATCAACGCAAGTTTCTTGAGAGTCTTCGAGACCACGTCCACTTTCGCGGCTTCGAATGGGGCGAGTTACTGAACTCGGAGGCTACCCGACGAACCTGCGCTGAGATTTTTGTGGACAGCGTCGGAAGAACGTACTGGGGTACTGAAGAGAACCGTCGTAAGTACTTGATGGAAGACTCATTCAATGATCCGAACGCTCTTTGCGTATATCCCGATAGAAGGGAGGAGTAAGTTGCCACCCTTCCCCGTGGCATTCACTGTCACTTATGTCCCACATCCATAGCCATCTAATCGAGCTAACACTTACAGGATCATCCGAACTATCATGATTCTCATCGAACGCAAGGCCAAAAGTGCTCTGAAACCACGCACTGACAAGGAACCTTCAAAAGTGAGACCTTCCCTCTCATCGAATGTATGTACCTGCCAAAGCTTCTTTTCAATAATCCTAGATGTATGCTAACGTTGACCGCGTCACTAGGATAACACCGGATTCACGCCCCTCGATACCAGTACAAACATGGCATCACATATGACCTCTTCTAGCAAGCGTGTGATGACGCCAGCGCCGCATGTCGCCGTGCAAGTCGAACGCAAGCCCAAACGCAAGTCTAAGAGTTCTTCGGACGAAGAATACAGAGAAACAGACTCCGCCGTTGATGACACGGATGACGTTCAAGAGTACACACCTTCCATGGCCCGTCAAGTGAGACGTTCCTCAACCACGCGGATTCGCCCTTTCAAGTCGATCATGACTTCCCAAGAATGCGATATTGACTCCGATAGCGATCCGATGATGGTGGACTGGCAGACCAAGTGGAGTAACCCTGCGAAGACGAAGCAGGAGCGCTTTCGTCCCGTCAAGATAGAGCCTACCCCCCCTGCCAACAGCTTCGACATCGAGAAGCCGGACTACTCTCCGATCAAGATGGAGCCACCAGCAAGCCGCAAGAAGAGAAAGTCAAAGAGCAAAAAGCACTCGCTCATCAGACAGGAGTCACCGGAAGTGATGATGAACCTGGACGAACCTGTTGCTGACGACACCTTCACCATCACCACTGTTACTCCAGGCGTCAAAGCCAACCCGGACGATCCAGATGATCCCGTCTATTTCCTCGTTACCGCGACCTCCCAACCGGGCATGGGCTCGGTCTGGGTCCCCTACCGCGACTTCCGCTCGGCGGAGGAGTTCATGCGCTGCCTGCGACAGGAATGCCGTCTTGACAACTGGAGCCCGTCCCGCCAGCTGAGCCACGACGTGAGCGGCCACTCCCCGACCACCATGAAGCCCGTTGTGGTGGCCGCCTCGGTGAAGTTCGACTGGACTGACTTCGAGATCCGCGTCCGCCAGCACCACGACCAGGACTGGGCGATGGTGCAGCAGGAGCTGCAGAAGGCCATGGAGGGTCGGACCCAGCTTCTGGAATCTGGATCGCTGACGTCGGCTTTCAAGATCCGGGTACTGCTGCACGTTGTGGAGGAGGATATGCTGCTCGCGGACCCCAGGGACCACTGATTCGGATTTTGGGCTTTCCAAGGCAAACAGCTCATGTAATATGTTTGGTCTGACAAGTCATTTACGTACGGTGGTGCACTGCTACGTTATCCTGTTAGCTCAGTACAGTACCTACTTGACCGCCACCCCCCTCCCTTTCCCCCCTGCTGCTCCATGGTGATTTCTTTTGGGAATGGTTGCTGGTGGGCTGTAGAATATTGTTTTTGTTTTTGTTTTTTTCGTTTGGAGGAATACTTGGCTTTCCCCCGGGAAGGTTGCATAGAAATTGTGAAGAAGCAATTGGTTATCACCTCCGAACATCTTGCAAGTCATTCATTTTGTCGGACATAAGAGCCAGAGGATACTGATTCTAGATACTAAGAATTAGCCGAGCTACTCCGTAGTCCGTACTCAGTGTATCTAGATTGCCACGTCCTGAGGGGAGCCGAACAGAATCGAACCTAATTGAATTTTCGCACGAGCCTTCGTATCGCAGAAGTGATGCGCCTTACTTTACCGTATCTAGTAGTAGTCTAAATTGTCTAAGCCTCTAAGAAGTCTAAAAAGGTTGCTTGCAAAAGACAAAAAATGGCCGGGGGGGCTCCGGAGGGGGGGCTTTTGTTGAAGCCCCTGCACAAACCATGGGCTGACGATCACCCACGGTCCTTGGGACTGGGACTGAAAGTCAAAATTGATGCGCCATTCAGTCTCATTCCCTCCTAACGTGGGACCCCCCGGGAAAAAGGAAGTTTGTTTGGGGAGTTTTGACACCGAGGTTTAATTTATCTTTGTTTCCTCTGAAGGGAGGGGAGAATCCCGAACAATTGCCGAGATTTTGTGATACTCATAGACACTATTACCCCATAGTCTTCTTTTCTCCAGCACACTGAGACTAGGAGGATTTTGGAGCCTCGATTCGCCCAATGGCTCGGAATTCAATTCCAAAATATACATATAGATACGTATCCCATTCCCAGTGTTGGTTAATCGTGTTGGTTAATCGTGTTGTCCAAGCGGTCTGATCCCGTGCTACTGGGTTGATGGGCCCCGTTCCGGCCAGTCTAAATGCCCGAATGAAGTGTGGGTTGATTAGTGAAGAAAATGAGAAACGGAGTCACTACTTCATGGAGTACTAGTATGGATGAATAGGAGGAGATGAGGGGGGGGGAAGGTCGGGTGGAAGTGAAGCATCACCGAAGTTGATATCAATAGTGATGGTTCCAAAGTTGCCGCCGCGGATAAGCGTTCAATAGTACAGTACCTGAATTGCTTTTTTGCGCCCCTTTTCGTCCTTTTGTTCTCTTCGATCCGTTGCTTGTGGCTCTGTTTGCAAGGACGTGGGCTCGTTGAGGTTTGTTTGTCTACCTCGTCTATCCGATTGGATCAGTATTGACGTGTGTAGATAGGAATGCGAATCAGAGGAGAGGGGAAACGTCCAGGGAAGATCTAGGCTGAGTCGCAGACGCGACCGAAGCGAATTGCCGACGCCCTATGCAGTATGCAGGCACTTCTCCGGCGTCAGACTTGCGATATCGCAAATTAATAATCCAGGAGGAATCACGAGCAATTAGTGGTTACCCACCAGCAAGCAGCCTTGACTCGTAGCATCATTTTATGAGACGCAGATCATCGATGCTATTGTTCCCTACGGTTGATCATCTCAGTCTCTCCCAATTTCACAATTGGCGGTTTGCGCGCCCATCGCCGCCTTTTCTTGTTTACCCTGCGTTAAGCATTTAATCTGGGATGCTTGGGTCATCTTGTCTTTTTCTTCCTCTGAGACTTTCCTTTTGAGGGGAGGAATTTGAGCGTGTTGTGGTGGCAAAGCGGGATTGACAATTCAACATCATCATCTTCATGTTTGCTTTGACAACCGATTTTCTTTTCTTTTTCATTTCCTTTTATTTTGCAACGGATACGTACTCGACATCCCACCCCTTCCCTTTCAGGGAATGGGGAGGCAATAAATGGGTTCAGAACCCACTTAGAGGCGGGACTATGATCGGACGGTGTCCCTGACGAACGGACAACGTCCCACAACGCGTGCTTGGCAGGGGACGGATTGATGAATCCATTTGCCTTTCCTTGGTTTGGGGACCTCTCCGAAATGCTCGAGGGACGCTTAAAATTCGCCCACTTTCCTGTACGAGGGCAAAGGAGCGAGTGGGAAGCCCTCGCCGGGGGCGTGTGGTATCCACTGCGCCGGCGAAATTTCTAGACGCAGCGCTAGCGGCGTTCATTCGGTAAAAGAAGCGGTTTGGAATGATGATGTGCTCCCCCTCTTGTTCCATGCGAATCTGCAGTTTGTTATTGGTGGCAGCGACGGCGGCGGCGGCGGAGCCGCTGCTGCTGGTGGTGGTGGTTTGCAGACCTGCAGTACAGTACCTAGAGAAAGGCCTAGGTAGGAAGATAATCTTGCTTGGTAGCACCAAGTTTTTGTTGGGAGGAACAGCCAATACAATAGAGGAGTAGAATGGTTGTTTCCAGTCGCATCACCGGGCCACATCATTCGCATGGATGGAAGTTACACCAGAGGGAGATGGAGAACAGTCTGGAGAAAACAGGCATCGTGATCAGCATTGGAGTGACATGATGCCTCTCTGTCTCTCTATCTCTCACAGGCTGTGCGCGACATAGGGTGAAGGTTTGGGAAGGGGGTTGGTTTGGAATTATGTTGTCTGCCGCATTCTCCAGTATGGTGGTCCGTTCGTATGTCTCAGCTTGGGGACATTGGTGAGGAACTGAGGATGGGGTGGGTGTATACAGATAGAATCCCTGGTGAGGCAAAGCTCCGCATAGTCGGCGGACTGAGTCTACTAGTTAGTAAGTGGCTCAATTAGTCACCAAGACTTTGTTGATGCGCAAAACGATGAGTATACATGATGATCACATCAGAAACCACGAGAGTACTCCGATGTTGAGATAAAATCAAAAGTAAATCTGAAAGCGTTGGTTAATTGATGGAGGGATGGATGGATGACTTGGGAAGGGAGAAGCACCAAGAACAAACAGGCAGGTCGTTAGTCCATCATGATTATTATTATCAACAGGATTAATATTATTCTCATAGTTCGTTGGTCCCTCCCAAAAGAGAAGATGGATGAGTGGATGGATGGATGGATGGATGGATGGATGGATGGCTGCTTTCTCTTCTCCCCTCCCCGTCCGCCTTCTCTTTCTCTCCTCTCCTCTCCTCTCCTCTCCTCTTCCTCCCTCCTTCATCTTTCTCCTCTTCGATCTCCTCCTTTTCTTCCTTCTCTCTTCCCCTCCTTCCCTCCTCACTCTCTCATCCTCCAATTACTGGCATTAATTTCCTTCTTTATCATATATTGAACTATTAACCTCTGCTGCATCTTCCGTGACAGCATTCCTCCCCCCCCTCCTCCTCCTTCAGCTTTTTCCCTCCCTGCGTCTCTTCCGCCCCCTTTTCCTCCCCGCATTCTTCCATTGACTGGTACGCGCTCGGGTGCGGGGTGTGCCTGTCAACAAACTGCCACTTAACACGAGCTAGTTCACTATCTGAACAAAGCTGAAGCTTCTCTTCTGTCTCAACTCCTATCACTAAGCTCGCTTCTTGTCACATTCCTCGTCATGGCGGATGATCAGGCAAAAAAGCCCGCCGTTCTGATCGTGGGTGGTCTTGGTATGCATGCCTCATGATGGTTCCTCTTGATCGTGCAGAAATCAGCTGGGTGTTGTACAATCCGACTTACATGCCATTGCATTTGTAGGGTTCATTGGTCGCCATCTTGCCCTGCATATCCACGAAAACAACCTGGCCTCGGAAGTCCGACTGGTCGACAAAGTCCTCCCTCAGCTTGCCTGGTTGGCCCCTGAGTTTCAAGAAGCTTGCTCGAAAGACAAGTTTGTCCAAGCTGATGCCAGTCGAGAACGTGAGTTGACAAACTCGATCCGACTTGCTTTTGCGCGCATGTCATAGCCTACTGACACTCCGCGTATTTGCTAGAGCACTTTCCCCGGATCTTTGACCGTGCCAACGGCGAACAGTTCGACTATGTGATAAACTGTGGTGGAGAAACCCGACACTCGCAGCCTGATGATGTTTACGAGGTCCGCAGCTATGCCCTCACCGTTGCCCTCGGTCGCGAAGTCGCCCGTCGAGGCATCCGCTCTTTCGTCGAGTGCTCGACTGCACACGTTTACAAAGGTGGCTCGAGTCCGCGCAAGGAGGACGACAAGTTGCAGCCCTGGCACAAGCTCGCTAAGTGGAAGATGAAGGCCAGTGAGGAGCTGCAGAAGATCCCCAACCTTCACTACTGCTTGCTTCGGTTGCCACACGTCTATGGCGAGTATGATTCCGGTTATTTTGCAATGGGTATCTGCCTTGCGCGAGTTCACTTGGAATTGCAGAAGAACTTGGAACTTCTGTACACAAAGGACCTGAAGATCAACACAATCTACATCAAAGATGCAGCAGGTGCGCTCTGGAAAGCAGCAGAATGGAGGGCAAGCGCTCCGACGGATGGGTCGGCCCCCATTGCTTTCAACGTGGTCGACCATGGTGACACTCGCCAAGAGCACATAGCAGATGCTCTGTCGGAGGTGTTCGGCATGAAGGTCGAGTTCCTCGGTTCTTTGGCATCTCAATTCGCTAAGATGAACCTGGACGATGTTGTGGATGATATGAACGAGGAGTGCCTGCAGGGCTGGGCCGACCTGCTTGAAGAGAAGAAAATTCATAGGCCAGGACCGATCAGCCCGTTCTTGGAGCGGGATGTTCTCAGGGACCAGGACATGTCCATCGATGGCACATTGTTTGAAAAGACCACAGGCTGGAAGCCTACTCGTGAGCGCTTCGATGCTGATGCTGTTCGGGCCATGGTTGAAAGCTACAAACGAATGGGCTGGTGGCCTTAAACATATGGGTCGACGCGAATCTCCTTACCGACCACCACTTTCTAAACATGATACGCGCAAGTGTCATCGCGACCGATTCGGACGAACCCATTGCGTGTGCTCTGATACCCCGGCCGTGAATCACTACGGCCTTGCACCAGGTCAGATCAACCTGACTCAACCCGCCAATTTGATAAAAGCACCTAGAGTTTGTTCACCCATTGAATTTCCTTCGCTTCCGGTACGGACACTGTACAACACGGAAATCACGGATCTTGTGCTTTGTAATATTATTATCCCATGCTTGGGACACTCTGGGTTCCTGTTATCGAGCGATTGGTATGTACTACTATATTCTTGACTTTCTTGTCAATTGGTGTTTGGAGTTTCACAAGTCCCCATGTTCTGATCATGACCTGCATCTACACAGCTAGTTTTTATTCTGCCGCGCTGCATCTCGATAGGCTGAGCCTGTTTTGAGAATGTTGATACCTCGTGATTCTACAGTCGTTTTCTGTATTTTACTTCTTTGCTGCACTCCATCTTGGCCATGGATTTCAGCCCCCATTTCCCTCCCACCTTCAGGAGTTGTATTTCTTCATTTATCTCTTGTGATCTCTCCATACTCCTTCGCATCAATGAGGCATGATCAGGACTCAATGATGTTTTTTTGCGCGTCAAAAATGATATTTATCTTTTCGGATAGAAAGGCCAGGTCGGCACGTCGCACGCGGGCGTGGTTCAAATCCATGCGTGATCATTGCGTTGAGCATGCAAATCTCAAGTTCTCGTTTCCTTCTCAATTTAAGTTTATGTAGTTTTATCGAAACCATTGGGGTGGGGGGGGGGGAAGGGCAGGCAGATATCAAGATGAGAGAAAGACCACCATACCAGAAAAAACATTCCTTCCGTCCACCCGTCCATCAACGCTGCTTCTAGACTGTGCACAGAATTAGAACCCGGGCAATTCGAAAATACTCATCGCGTGGTCTGTATGTACATCGATCCCAGGGATCGTCATTGGGATATCCCAAGCTGACATGCGACAAGAAAAGATACGCGAAGCCATCTGACGTATACTGAACAAGGATATTGTTCCTATCCTAATCGTGCCACATAAAAATGTTTATATGAATCTTATAATCTTGTCACTGTATTTGTCTCCCTCCATCCTGCCCGCTCCTTTATAGCGCTTGTTTCCATTCGCTCCCTTTTTTTTTTTTGCTTTTCTCGTGCAATATGAAGTCTTCCTTTCCAAGGTTCTCCATAGAAAGAAGAATAGATAGATGAAATCAGAGGCAGACAAAATAACAAGACGCGAGGCTCCAAGAAATGCAATCAAAAGATGTATTGGGGGCACGGCATGCATTGTTTTCCAATAATTCACGCGTGTCGAGAGGTAAAACAGGAGAGAGGTCAGGGAAGGAGAGAAAAAAGATAAAAAGTATAGATATTTAAGGCAGCATGAAGGAAGTCTTTAACCATAAGAAGTATGTATCCAAGTTTCGAGCGCGATATAACACAAGAAACAACTGAATCAAAATTCCCAGGTCTCGTCAACGGATTTGATGGCCCATTCGAACTTCTCGCGGAGGGCCTTGGAGAAGAACTTCTCGATGGGGACGTCGAACTTCTTACTGAAGACGACGGTAAGACGGGGGTCGATATAGTTCTAGACATAGATAAGTATGAAGGACGGATCAACTGGCAGAGAGGGAAACGGGAAAAAACTCACAATCTTCGAAGTACCCAGGGCAACCTCCTTGTTGTCCTCTTTGTCTTGAGCTTGGAGCTCCATCGTCTCAATGCGCTGCTCGAGCTTCTTGATGGCGGTCTCGAGCTTCTCAACGGTGGGAGCCTTGCCTTCGGCTTCCACCTTGCCAGTCTTGTTCTCCTTGTTGAACCTCTTCTCCATGTCCTTAACGACCTCAAGACGAGAATTCAGCTCGCTTGCCTTCATTTCTTTCTCTCCATCAGCAACGAGCTTCTCGTTGTCCTTCTCGAACTTCTTCTGGATCTTTTGCCGTTGTTCTTCAAGCAGGAAAGCCTGGTGTTCCTTGACCCATTCCATGTCCATATCCTCGTCCATCTCGAAGAACTTGGCGCCTTTCTTCTTCTTCAGCGTGGGCTCAAGGTTGAGCATCTGCTGCTTGAAGCGCCAACGCTGATAGCGAAGACCCTTGATCTGATTTGCCCGAAACACATTAGCTGCAATTCAGATGAGGTGTCTGCAGAGTTTGCTTACGCGTTCGCTCATCTTCTCCATTTGGTTGGCATGGGACGCAGCGACAGTCCGCTTGTGGTTACAGAGAATAGCGACCTTGCGGTTGGCATCGTTGTAGGCCTTCACCTTCTCCGCAATATTACCCGTCGCTTTCATCTCCTTGAGCAACGTAGACATGGTGTGGGAGGCGTTGTAGGTACGGAACACTTTCGCAGTCAAGCCTTGCATGTAAGCAGACAAGTGCTTGTTGAGTGCAGAGGTCTAATGAAGTCAGATCGCGATGATCATGTGAGCTAGGAGCAGTGCAACATACCGTCAATCGATCGAAAATCTCGTCGCCCTCCTTCTTGGGCGCCTTTTTGAAGATTTTGAGGTTCTTGAAAACCTGCGCATCGACTTCGACTTCATCATAGAACCGAATACTATCCTTACCCAGGAAATCGAAGACAACCTTGTTCGGAGGCTTGAGAGTGACATTCTCGTACTTGAGAGAACAACAACCCACGGTTTCAGCCTCGTCTTCACCCTTCTCATTACCTGCACGAAGGGCAAACTGGTCGATGAGGTAGACGGCGGTGGCCTTCTGGCGCTCGACCATTAAAGCATGCTTGAGGTTCTTCTGGTAATCCTTGCGGATTCGGGCGATATGGTGCTTCAATTCACGAGCCTTTTCGAACTTCTTGTAATCACTCTGGCCCTTGACATCGGAATTGGCAGCAAGCATAACGTACTTGTAATTTCCGTTGATGTTCTCTTGCCACATGGCAAGCCATGTGCCTTCTTGGTCGTTCTTCACCTCCTTCCAACTGTGGCCTTCGGGTGGTGGAGGAACAGGGGCGTTTTTCCCGATGTTGATTGTGATCTGCTCCGGCAGAACTCGAGCCTTGACACGGCCGGTCTTGGGATGTTCACCACGACCACGGAACAAGGCCGGCGGTTCGACTCGGAAGTTGCCGACTTTCTGCTTGCGACCGTCCCACATACAGTACATGTAAGGAGCTTCTTGTTCATCTTTCTCGGCTTTTAAGCGCTTCTTCTCGGCAGGAGGCAAGTTCTTCTTCTCGAGGCGCTTCATGTCATAGTATGCGAAAATGGGTTGAAAGTCACACTTGGAGAACTCTTTGATATCAACCTTGTTGCCTTTGGAATCGGTTGCGCCCCCGGTCTTCTTGAGAATGTCCCGGAAATCCATGAAGAAATTCTTCTGGAAAGTGGGGTTTTCAACGTGGTGAGTCGAGTTCAGCATGCTGCCAAAGAAACCGGCGACCTCTTCCGCGTCAGGATGAAGATTGACGGGGATGCCGTCATATTTCAACTTAACATTTTTAGGAAGAGGTTCATAAGGAGGAGGGAAGACCACGCCATTGTGTTCGAGCGTAGTCCACTTGATCGTGCCGTCGCCCTTGGTCGGATCCTCCCACCACTTATACTCCTCCTCCTCGTCGGCGTCCTCAACTTCCTCGCTTTCTTCCTTTTTCACGGGGGTTGCTTTGGGGGTCGCTTTTGCGGTAGAGGCTTTCGTAGGAGTAGCCTTGCCGGCCGCAGCTCCGCGCTTGACGGTAGTGACAGCAGTCTTCTCTGGAGCTCTGGCGTGTTTGGCTGTCTTTTTCACGATACTGGGCTTCGCGTCCTCGGGCTCCTTCTTCACGCCATTGGTTTGCTTCTTAGCCGCTGTTGCCTTGGTGGTCTTCGGAGTAGCCGTGCTGCGGCTGGACTTGGCTTCTTTCTCGCCTTTCACTTGGATCCGTTTCTTCTCAGCAGCGAGCTTCCTCTCGATGGGGACATCCGAGTCTGATTCATCACCGATGGCGGTTTCGGAAGCCTTCGGGAGTTTGCGACCGTTGAGCGCGAGAGGCACATCATCATCCGTCTCAGGGTCCTCGTGCTTAACAGACGTGCGACGACGCTTGCTCTATCGAAAAGTCAGCCGATTGACTAGATTCGTAACCGACGTTGAACATGGAACACTGGGAGTGGCGGAGGTAGGTGTGGCGTACCAAAGGTTGATCCTCCTCGCTGCTTTCCGGCTCAGCATATGACTTGATTTGACCAACACTGTTGCGCGACTTCCTCTTCGAAGCGGCGCCGGCTTGAGCATCTGCATCCGCCATCTCAACATCATTTTCGGATTTCACCGGACCGAACCGAATTGACACTCCAGGGTCAACATGACCGTTTGTCTCTGTCGCACCATTCCATGTCAAGTTAGTGGATATACTGGAGTGATCAATGGAGGGTAGACGTGAAGAAGTAATGATGTTGGGGTGAGGGGTGGGTAGGCGCATTGAGGCGAATGTCACTCAATAGGAAGGGAGAATTGAAGACTGAGTAAAACGGGGAGCGAGAACAGCACGCGAAAGCATGTATGCTAAATTGATGAAACTCACCCGTATGGCGACCATTGGCCTGGACGAGTGGGGTGTCATCGTCCGAGGAGCTCATGTTTGCAAGGCGACGGGGATGATAGAAGCGCTGAGAGCCAGAGGCCCGGTACGAGGCAATCCGGGAAACGGAACTCGAAGGATGTGAGATTATTGAACCGCTGAATTTGGCGAATGGAAGAGGCGCTTGACGGAGGGATGCGATCAATGAAAGCCTGGCCAATGAGAGAGCTACCAGAGGACGAAGCGTCACAGAGGAAGATACATGGACGATGGACGCTAAGGACAAGAGAGGAGCCAAGAGGAAGATTGAGAAGAGAAGAGATAAGAAGAGGGAGAGAAAATCGGATGAAAGGCAGGGGAGGGAAACAATCAATGGAGAATGGGGAAGCTGAAAAGAAGGGGAAGAAAGAGCCAAGAGAGATGACAAGAGGGAAAAAAGACTGAGGCAAGAAAGAGAGAAGAGAGAGAGAGAGAGAAGAGACGAGAGCGAGGCGAGAACCTGGAATGGAATGGAAAACGAGGCCGTCCCGGGTTTGGGGCCTGAGGCGATCGATTACCTACAGTACTAACTAACTAACTATAGACTCATAGAGTCAACTTGCAAGGACTTAACTAAGGCTCACCTCATGATTTCCAAGTTAAACTTTCACGTTTCTCCGGACCGTCCAGCCACTCCCAGCGCGAGAAGCGGCCAGAAAACCACTGGCCTGAGGAACCCAACCCCCACTCAGTTGGAGAACTGGATGACGATTCCATTTCATTTGCGCCGGAGAGAGCTGTGGATGTCTGAGGGATCTTTATTATTGCCTGGGTACTCCGTACAGTCGGTAGATCGGAGTGGCGAAGTCACATGACTGTTTGTAGTGTTTGTGATGTTGATGATGTTGCCGGCACTTGCATTGTAGGTCCCTCCTGCCACCCGAATCATCACACTCACAACACTATCAGCATCTTCCCAATCTGTACTAGCGTGAACTGGAATCCCGTGCTGGCCGGCTGTCGGAAGAACAGAAACAGGAGTCCCAAGTTCAACCACCGACTTCTCATCCGCCAGCCCCAAAAGAGGATTCTCTGACCTCCTCCCCTCCCCACCCCTCCCCCCTCCACAACTTGCTATATTGTTGGTCTTAGATCCGACCGTACGGTTTCTTCCACATTCAAGATGTTCTCCCGTGCTGTTCGTCCGGCCGTTCGCGCTGGTAGTATTGCGGTCTCCCGGTAAGTTCCCTCAGTCCGGGCCATCCACACAACCCACACCCACACTCACAGCCCGTTGCCCATTGTGCATTGCCTTGCCAATGGCTCGCCAATATCAATCGACCTGGAACAATGGAAGAGCTTGAGTTGATGAGATGGTTCAATGGCTGATTTATCCGGAAGCACTGCTCCTCCCAACGCCGCCAACTTCGCGACTCTGCGTGAAATCGAGGGCCGTCTCAAGTCCATCAAGAACATCGAGAAGATCACCAACACCATGAAGGTCATCGCCTCTACCCGTCTTACCCGCGCCCAGAAGGCCATGGAGGAGTCCCGCAGCTACGGTCAGACCTCCAACACCGTTTTCGAGCAGGCTGAGACCAAGCCCCTCGAGGACAAGAAGACTCTGTTCGTCATCGCCAGCTCCGACAAGGGTCTCTGCGGTGGTATCCACTCCGGTCTCAGCAAGGCCACTCGCCGTATGCTCCAGCAGACTCCCAACGCCGACATTGTCGTCCTCGGTGAGAAGGCCAAGGCTCAGCTGTCCCGTACCAACCCCAACGCCATCGTCCTGAGCTTCGCCAACGTCTGCAAGGACGTCCCCACCTTCGCCGATGCTCAGGCCATCGCCGACCAGATCTCTCTGCTCCCCGAGGACTACGCCAGCGTTAAGATCGTCTACAACAAGTTCCTGAACGCTCAGAGCTACGAGCCCGCCACCGTTGAGGCTTTCTCCGAGGAGGCCATCACTCAGTCCCGTGAGTTTGAGCCGTTTCTGCACTCAAGTGAGCTACATGCTGAATGATCTTTACAGCCAACCTCTCTGCCTACGAGACTGATGAGGAGACTCTCACCAACCTCCGCGAGTACGCTCTTGCCAACAGCTTGTTCTGGGCTCTTGCCGAGGGTCACGCCTGCGAGATCTCTGTGAGTCGCTTCTGTTGAACTATCACGCCATGAATCAATGCTAATCAGATACAAGGCCCGTCGCAATGCCATGGAGAACGCTTCCAAGAACGCTGGTGAGATGATCAACAAGTAAGTTCTGCCGTCCCTCGTCGTGGGAACGACGCTAATGCATTGCAGGTTCCAGATTCTGTACAACCGTCAGCGTCAAGCCGCCATTACCAACGAGCTGGTCGAGATTATCACTGGTGCCACCGCCAGTGCGGACATGTAAAAGCTTTTCCGAAACTTTTGTGGGGAGGAGTCACCATGTGTGTAGACTTGCTCATAAATACCTAGATGCTTTCCAGCCTGTAAAATCTATCCTATCGTTTCTTTGTCCAGGGTATTGTTGTGTGAGATGAATGAAGTGAATCAACCATCCTATCCAGAATATGATGCTTTGAAATTATGCGATGCTGTCATTGTATTGATGCTATCAGGGAGAGTATAATACCGAAGCTGTGAATTCACTTCGAGTATCTATTATCTCGTTGACATACACACTGCACGCTGCATCTGTACTGAGTATTAAATATGGTATCGATTCACAATCGAGATAACTGTTCATAGGCATCCTCTGTCCAACTGTCGCAGTTCGCAAGTGTGAATGTGTTCTCAGTCTTATTGACCTTCGGATAGCTATGCCCTCTATGAGTACACTCAGGACCTCCGATTCACTCCTATTACTCCTAGGACACTCTACCTTATAAAAGCAGCCTGCCTGCCTTTCTCCCTCCTCTACCAATCCTCAATTGACCACCTGTCACCCACTGCAGTCTCGATCACCCACCCAATCGATCCATCGAGGTAGTCTACATCAACAAAACAAACGCAAACACTTCTGAGACACAAATCACAACAACCTTCTCAAACACACACCCCTCCATCCCCAGCACCTCGACATCTCCCAATTCCACTGCCTCCTTCACTTCAAGCCTACCCACGCCGACGTTACCTCATTTCATCTTCCCAATCCTTTTCCCAATCCCGCTCCTCCACCACAAGCCCACCAACTTCACCCACCTGCACCTCTCGAATCCCCAAACCGAACCCCAAAAAACCACCACACCAGACAAGAACGCATGCAGCCCGCCCACCACCACCGCCGACACACCCAACGGGCAAAATGACGACCCCAACCTTTTCCTCGTCCACCTTCATCGACTGCTACGCAACCCTCAACATCCAGCCGCACGCCGACCTCAAAGAGATCAACAGCGCCTACAAGCGCCTCGCTCTGAGGTATCACCCGGACAAGACCGAGGGAGGAGATGCCGAGACGTTCCAGAAGGTGAGTGCAGGTGCAGCTGGGCTGGTTTACGCAGATACGCAGATATACCCACACCCACACCCAAACCCAAACAAAACACGCTTTTACTTTACTCGTCTTTCCCCCTCCCCTCTTCTGTATATCAGATTACCCTTGCCTTCCTCTCTTTCACCCCTCATAAAAGCCATTATCGGAAGCTAAACTCACCAATACGTAAACAGATCCTCTACGCCGTCGAAACCCTCCGCGACCCCAACCACCGCGCCATCCACGATGCCGCCCTCGATGAACACCGCTGTCGCAACCTGAAATACACCGCAGACGCGGGGGCCTTCTTTCGTCGCGGCTACCACCGTCACCACCACCACCACCAGCAGTATCGTGCCGATGACCCACATAACCAAAGCCGATACGAGGCCTCTTACCGCCACAGCGTGCACATGGATCCCACGGCGCCGGAGTCCATTGAGATCATGGAGCAGATGCGTCGGGACCGGGAGTATAGCGAGCAGCTGGAGCGGGAGCGAGAGCGGGAGACTCGAGAGGCGGAGAAGGCTGCTGCTGCTGCTGCTGCCGCCGCCGCCGCGGGGTTGTTTCAGGAGGAGCAAGATGGGGATGGGAAGGGGTATGACCCAGGCCGGGTGGTGGATGATGAGTTGAGTTCATGGTCTTCTTCGTCGGAGGAGCCGATGGGGTATTATGATGAAAGTGGGTGTGTGGTGACGAGGAAGAAGGATAAGAAGAAGAAGAAGAAGAAGAAGCAGGCAAGGGGGAGAGGAAATGCTGGTGAGGGGGTGAAGGGGGTGGAGAAAGAGGTGAACGAGGAGGAAGAGGAGGAGGAAACTTGGATTGGGTATTCGGATAAGACGGCTTATTGGTCGGACGAGAAGCAGGCTAAGGAACAGGCTCAGGAGGAGAGGCGCGCCAGGTGGATGGCTAGTCTGTTGGATCCGGATGCGGGCTGGAAGTCTATGAAGTATTCTTGGGGACGGCAGCAGGAGGAGAACAAAGAGGAGTCTGAGAAGGATCTCGAGGAGGAGTATGACGAGGAGTATGACGAGGAGTATGACGAGGAGTATGACGAGGAGTATGAGGGAGAGGAAGGTGAGTATGAAGAGGGGGAGGAGGAGGAGGAGGAGGAAGACGAAGACAAAGACGAAGACGAAGACGAAGAGGAGGAGGAGGAGCAGTCCGACGAAGAGGACAGTGCTGACCTCCTATCAGAGGGTAAATCCGATGGGCAAGAGGAAAGCACCTCCATGAGTAATCTGATTGATCTCGAAGACGACGCCAATGACCACCCAGAGATGCCCACTGTGGCCAGCAAAGGAAGCACCGGGTCTGCCACTGAGCTCGTCCCTGAAGACCACCATCAGTCGGCCGATCTTTTGGACTTGGTGGAAGACAAGAACTCACAGGCTAGTAAAGCGAACAATGATCTGGGAAAATGCAAGAACAAGGTGGATCTGGATGGACAGCCAGGCCGTGCGCAAGGACACAAAGACGCTGGCTGGAAGGAGAACGATGAATGTGTGAGTCTAGCCGGCTTCTCCTGGTTCTAGCAAGTCTTAAGGACCATACTAAGTTTGGAATTAGTATGGAACCCCCGGGGCCGAAGTCTTCCACGAGATGTTCTGCAAAGAGGATATTGGCCCGAAGCGGAAAGAAGTATGCATGTGTGGAAGGGTCGAGGGTATCGCAGACGATGAAGAGGACTGGTTCCGCTATCCTGGGCAGATGCCCTGGGGCATGAGCTTGCCAAACAAATTCTCCAAACGCAGCACCACCGACAACGACGACAACTATGACGATGAAGACACAGAAGAAGAAGAGGACAACTTCGAGGGAGATGCAATCGGCGGTCACGAAGGAGAAGACCCTGAAGACGACTCGACAGTCCACAACTCCAACCACAGCCCATACACCAACCACAACGATCACGATCACACCCAACCCACACCAAAGACCTCAAACACCGCCAATGGCTACATCGACATTCCCTCCGAAACCAACTCCCACTCCGAAACCTACCACTTCTACGATACAAAAGCCGAGCACCCAGCCGCCGCAGAGCAATCCGATTCCGACTTTGTGACCGCAAACGAGGACCCGGCCATGTCGACCGACTCCCTGACCCGGCCCGCCAACATCATCGCAGCACCCCCACACGGCCTCAGCGCCTACCTCACGCCGCTACTCCCCTACTTCGAGTCCAAGCTTAACCGAAGCGACGGCCGCTACACCCCGGACGACATGGTCGTCGAATGCCGCGGGATCATCTTGGAGACCTTCTGCGGGTGGATGGAAGGCGTGCGGCGTACGTTCCGGGATGCGGCGACGCGTGGCTGCAACGACGAGGGTGAATGCCTGCATCTGGGTTACTGGGACAAAGCCTATGGGCAGGCGGAGTGCAAGGTCTGCGGGCAGTGGGAGCCGATCTTTACACTCACCTGCCCCGGTTGCGGGCTGGAGGCGTGCGTGGCGTGCAAGTTTACGGCGCCGGCTACTTGAAATCGTGGTCAGGTGTCTGGTAGCCTGGGATGAAATCTTACCGTGGTGAACATTTAATGGAGCTGAAATGACGAAGAGAGAGAGGGATTTGGCATGTAATTCTTGATATGGACCAGGTTTTTCTTCTACGCGAACTCTTAATCGATCAATCTATCTATCAAATCTGAATACGACCAGCTCACGATTCCCATTCTCACCAACAATGTACCTCTCGTTTCCGTAGATCTTGCCTCGGCCAGTGAGCTCAAATGCCTTATCCTGCATGAGTCTGGTGTGCGAAGTAGGGGTTTGAATGCTCAGAAGCATTCGCATGTCGAACGGCCACCGGATCGACGACATATATAGACAATACCCCACTTGGGCTTTCTCGTCGTACGCTTCCGAGACAATAGCATAGGATGGCTCATTCCATGGAGAGGACCTAAGGGGACCCGTCTGCAAGCTACAGTTGCCGCGGTAAGGGGGCAGGGAGACATCCACCGCTCGTCTCCAAGCAGGGCCATCTCCGACCAAGGGGATTGTAGTCACCCGCACCTCAGTGGTCCAGTCCGCTGGGCCCCTTCGTACCTGCGGCTCTGGACATCGACTTTCGAGTATTTCTATCGAATGATCATCGTCCGTGATATTCAGACACTGCACCCCGGGGAGGCCTCGTTGGCGCACAGAATAGAAGCCCAGCTCTCTGAAGCCGAACCGAGAGACGATCGGGGGCCCTTGGTCCTCGGCCTCCTCGCGCAGCCGACCCGTAGGATCCAGGGAGGGCCGGTACGACGACGGGGCTGAGATGTCCCAGACCGAGAGCGACTCGATCGGGGCATCGTCGTCGGCCGTGTACAGGCTGCGGTTCGGCTGCCAGATGTAGATCGCATAGTGCGTCTTGCTGTGGGTCGAGTAGAACCGGTCTCTCTCACTTAGCGGATGGCCGAGGAACATGATCTTCCACTCGTTGCGGAAGAAGATGCTCCAGGTGCCGGTCGACGGCGACTGGGTCACGTCGAACGAGGAGGCGAAATGCCGATGCACGCCGTCGCTGTCGTTAAGCCAGTGGAAGGCCTTGGGCTCGGCCCATTCCACCACCAGCACCCGCTTCTGCAGGCGGAGGCGCCGGATGACTTTGCCGGTGATGATGAAGGGCACCATGAACCGACGGCTCGTGTCCAGGTCCATGAGCACCAAGCAGGCATGGTCCGCACTCGGATACACCACCACGCCTTCCTCGTAGGACCAGAAGGACTCGGAGAATAGGCAGTCCACGCGCTGTACGAGTTGGCTGGCGTGGGTCTCCCACGGCTGGACTGGGAACCACTCCCGCTCGCCCGTGACGCCAAAGTCGTCACATAATCTATACTTCTCTACGGATTGGGGTTGGCCGCGACGCAAGTGGTCGTATCGAGACGCAATCCCGTCGAAGAGTTTGCGCCAATGATCGTCCTCTGCGGCTGCGGGCGGCGAATCGTCCGTGTCCGTCTCGTGGTCGAGCTCCCGCACCTCTCGAGCTCGAGGGAAGAGCTGTCTCAGCAGCGGGATGAGGTACAGAGGACTACTGAAAGCCTGATTCCATAGTTTGCAGACCCGACGACAAGTGATGATGTCTTTAGGCGTAAGCTGATTGAAGACCATCCAGAAGATCTCGCGGGGTAGAGCTGTCAGAGTTGTCGTGGTGCCCTCGTACTCCATATCTGCAGACATGGTTTGACGGGCACTTGCGGGGTTACGAGATGTCGTGTGATCATGGAAACACGGAGATGTGAAGGTTATGGTAATGAGACAATGATTGAGCTACGCTCAAATAAGGTCGACGACATTTAGCTAGCCATGGAAGCGTCATGCAAGGGTGCAAGAGCGGGGAAAAGTGCATTTGAGCCTGCAGGGCAAATTGTTTGTTGGTGGTTGGTTTGGGTGGTGTTTACTTCGGAAATCCAGAGACTCGCCAGAATGAATGCGGGATGACAGTAGTGTCCAGCTCACCGCCTGCTTTATCAAGCAATCTATCTGACAGTTCTGCCCGTCAACCCTTCCCAGATTCAGAGGCGGTGGAAGACACTCCCTGTGTATACATACATGGAAAATCAACCAATTAATCCAAGTCAGTGTCACATGCCAAGAGCTTCAGGACACCTTGCTTCAATCTTTCTTCTCCTTCCCCACGTTGACTGTCGTCTAGAAAATGCACTACATCTCCTAGACTGCTGAACTTGTATCATTCATCTAGTCTGGTAGTCAAGACAACCGCACATCCTCACAATGCTCCCGCCCAGCTCAGCTGTTTTCCTCGCCGCGTCGCTGCTGGCGGCTTTGCCCGTCCAAGCCGATGGACTCTACACCAAGAAATCCCCTGTGCTGCAGGTGACGTCCAAGAACTACGACCAACTCATTGCCCACTCGAACCACACATCAGTAAGCTTCCATTGTGAACCTCACTTCCCAGATTACTCCCGAAACTAACACATCTCCCACCCTCACAGATTGTAGAGTAAGCCAATCCTCCTCCTCTTCATACTTCCCCTCCCAACCCACCACCATCACCACCACAATTCGCCTTTCTAAACCCCCTCAACCCTCCAGGTTCTACGCCCCCTGGTGCGGCCACTGCCAAAACCTCAAGCCGGCCTACGAGAAAGCGGCCAAGAACCTCGACGGCCTGGCCAAGGTGGCCGCCATCAACTGCGACGAGGACGCCAACAAGCCCATCTGCGGCCAGATGGGGGTGCGCGGCTTCCCGACGCTGAAGATCGTGACCCCCGGCAAGAAGCCCGGCAAGCCGCGCGTGGAGGACTACCAGGGGGCGCGCACCGCCAAGGCCATCGTCGAGGCCGTCGTCGACCGCATCCCGAACCACGTGCGCCGGCTGACCGACAAGGATCTCGATAGCTGGCTCGCTTCGACCTCGGGTGCGGCAACCCCCAAAGCGATCCTCTTCACGGAAAAGGGCACCACCAGTGCGTTGATCCGCGCGCTGGCCATTGACTTCCTGGGCGCGATCCAGGTCGCCCAGGTGCGGAGCAAGGAGACGGCGGCCGTGGAGCGATTCGGGGTCACGGCGTTCCCCACGCTCGTGCTGGTGCCGGCGGGTGGCAGCGAGCAGGATGCCATGGTCTACGACGGGGAGCTGAAGAAGGCGCCGCTCGTCGAGTTCCTGAGCCAGGTCGCGGCGCCGAACCCCGATCCTGCGCCCGTCTCGGCTCCCAAGAAGAAGAAGGAGGCGCAGAAGAAACAACAAGAAGAGGAGGCCCAGCCCGACGACGAAGCCACAATGGCACAGGAGTCGTCGGCGGCCCCTGCGGCTCCTGTTCCCGCGCCTCAGGTTGAACTCCTGATGACCCCGGAGGCCCTTGCCGCCGCTTGCCTGGCGCCCAAGTCCGGCACTTGTGTGTTGGCCCTTCTTCCTGAGGAACAAGAGCCACAACAACCGGACGAGAAGGAGAGCTCGGCGGCGGCGGCGCAAGTCGCTCTGGCCAGTTTGTCCGAGGTGGCGCACAAGCACGCGCTGCACAAGAGTAAGCTGTTCCCTCTGTACGGTGTCCCGGCCACCAACAGCGCGGTTAAGTCCCTGCGCGCGGCGCTGGAGCTGTCCGAACAGGACCTGGAGATTGTGGCCGTCAACGGTCGGAGGGGGTGGTGGAGAAACTACGATCCCGCCGAAGCTGATTACAGCGTCGAGCGCGTCGACGCGTGGGTGGATGCCATCCGGCTTGGGGAGGGGTCCAAGCAGAAGTTGCCCGAGGGTGTCATCGTGGTGGAGGAGGCCCAGGAAGAAGAGAAGCCCGTGGTCGCCGAACATGACGAGTTGTGAGATTAATCAGGGATATCCTCAATGTATGTGTGTATTCACCTCAGTAGCGTTACCAATGGTGTTTTAATTAGGTAGGAAACATGTTTTACAAGTTATCGCAAGCGTATGAGAAACGAGTCAAAAAATTCACACCTCAATAAGAAGTCCTCAGAAGAAGTAAATTAGAATATATTCCAGTCGAAGAGATAAATCAAACAGCAATCAACACAAAGTTTACAATAGATAGTATAGTCATTACACATGTCCGTCGCCTCCTCTTCCCCCCCATACTGCATCATTATCATCAAAATAGGTAGATGAGAGATAGCTCATGAACCTCACTCACTGGACCCATACCTATAATTATAGCTTGTAGCCCAGTTCCTCTCGTCGATCGTCCGTCAGGCGCCCCCATTCTAACAGGAGCCTGAAGAAGTAGACTTCCATATCTTCCTTCCGCAGTACCTGCGCCGCCCACTTCCGGCCTTCCTCTGCGATCCATTGACCCTCGATATCGTGGGGCTTGAGGAGCGCTCTCTTCTCAGGAGTGGAGGAATGGTCGCTAAATTCGACGCCCGAGAAATATGCCAGGGTACTCCACAAGCCGTGGAGGCGGACATCTACGGGCACAAAGTGTAGCCAAGGGGTGATGCGCGTTTCGAACCATTGGCGGAACAGCCCCGTCTTAAAGGGGAGGCTGTGGCTCTGCATGAAAGGAAGGAAGCGGCCGCTGAAGCCGGCGCCGTCGGCGTCGAAGAGATACCGGTTCTGCCAGTGAGCTTGAAAGTCCACTCGCCCCGCCAGTCCGAATTCGGCAGTCTGGTCCTCACAGTCTTGGTGCCTGCAGCGGACAATCGGGTCGAGAATTTGTACAGCTGTGTCGAGGTGAAGGGAGGAAGACGGAGAGGTGCCAGGGAGGATCTGGTAGCGGTACGAGTCGGTGGTGTTGTCCGCTGTGGGCAGGAAAACGGAGACGTGGTTGTGCGTGTTGTTATTGATTAGGTGGGTGAGGCGTTGTCGCGGCATGCCTTTCCATTCGCCTGAATGGCTGATACCTTCAGAGGTACTGCCGATCCAGAACAAGGTGTTCGACTTGTCAGTATAGTTTGCATCCGGGTAGTCTGTCGACGGTTTGTATTCGATCTTGTCGACGTAATTCCACGGACTTGGGAAAATGATGTCGCCAAATCCGGCAATCGCGCTCTGGCTGAAGACTGGAATAAGTTCTTGGGAGACCTTGAAAGAGGCTGGTGACATGAAGAAGCCGTGAAGATGGGCCAGGTCCGGCTGGTGGCAGATATCAGTCGCCAGGGCCCAGTCAGATGGGAACTCGCCCAGGGAGTGTGGCCGAATACAACTGATGCAGAGATGGCGGCGGTCCCATATGCGTTGAGAGCGTGCCTTAGAAGATGGAGGACAAGTCGCGCTCACGTAACGGTCGAAGATATTCTTAAATGAACTGTCAACGAACATAGTGTCGTGCGTTTGATCAGCCGGCTCGATCGGCAGCCATTGGTCGCTACGGCCGGTTGACCATTCATTTTGTATGCGTTCGTCTTGTAGCACGAGATGTGAAAGGGCTTGGTCTTTGAGGGCGCTCATTGCCTCCCAGGGTACAGCCACCCGGGGCTCATCGTTCAGATTGAAAGCCAGATCCATGTCTGGCAGGTGTTCGGCGAATTTCTCGATCATCTTGGCGGCACTAATGACCATCCAAGCATGGGTAGGCTTGATGCCCTCTTGAACTCTGGCCGTGCCATTCCGAATGCTGATAGCGCCGATTTCATTGTATGGGTTTGTGGCTAGTTTTTGCGTCATATCTCGGATTGCTGCCGGGGATACCGAGCGGAACGGAAGCAGGTTGTTGTGGATCTCATCGAAATCATCGATGACAAGGGAGGATTTATTCATGGCGAATTCGTACCATTTGTCGAAGTTCCTAGTTCAACGTCAGTTGAGGCATGCACCAACGAGTAGGATTGAACCTACGGTGGCGGATGTTGGTTATATTGTAGGCGGTACTGCGCGACAGCATCGGCCAAAGTTTGACTGCTATTGGCCCTGTGAAGCCATCTGTCATGGTGCTGCCTGCCCTCATAAATAAGCAGATCAATGGGATGCAGATGGGCGACACTGCCTTGCTGAGTCACGAAGATGAAGCCAATCCCTGCCATTACGGTCAAGGCAACGCGCAAGGTGATATTAAACCGATAAAGAAACTGTGGTTCCTCTTCCGAGACCGTTCGCGCGTATAGAAACGATAACCCCCCGAGGTAGTTCAAGAGTAGAGCGGCGAAAGCACGAGGAGCAGTGACGAGTGGGAATGGCTGATGTCCATCGAAAAGGGTTGCAGTCCAGGTATAATACAAGGAGACAAAGCCAGCCAAGACTGAGAGCCCGACAACACCATAGTGAGGGATCTGACTGAGTTAGCAAGTCCGTATTGCGCGGCCCGATGCGACAAACTCACTAGCTGAGATGCTGAGACTATGACGCAAGCCACCAGCGCACCCTGGCCTATAGCACTTCGCAGGAAATGAGGGTTGACAAAATCATCGCTGCCATGAGACCTGACAGTAATGCAGGCTATAATAGCACCCCAGAATGCAGCCACACCCTTGAATTCCGATATGGTCAGATTCCTATATCCACAGACAGGGATATGAATGACTCACGAGTAAACTGAATCCCCAGGACACTAAGGTCTGTTTCCTCCTGCCGTCACGAGGTCGCGCACCTTCATTAGACAGCTCCGCAGCACCGATCAAAATCATAGAGTCGAAGATGGCGCTCAAAACTCTCAAAGTGTGTAGGCGCGGATACTGGCCTGAAACAGTGGCGCAGATATACGTCGATTCGCGCCCTTGATCGAATGCCATCGCCAGATATCCGCTTACCAACAGGCTAGCCGCTGACGCGACATATCTTAGTTGACTGCGGAAGACGAAGTAATGAATGCGACTGGCGATAGTCGCTACCATGCGAAGTTGCGCATTTTGTGGGCCGTCGGGAGCGGTCCATTTCGTAGATGATCGGCCCCGTTGGTTGCGCCAGTAATCATAAATAGCAATGAAGAAGGGTATCGCATACTAGGATCAGAGCATTGATGTTAGTCCTGACATCTGCCTCTGTTCTGTATGCTGGCGCACCTACCGCGTAGCCATCCGGCGCGCATTCGATGTTTGCAGTTATCTGTCGATATAGACCAACGCGGGCACAGCCAAGCACAGAAACCAGGCCGATTTTGAACCATCGGGCCAGGTTGCGCGTTTTTGAAGGAGTGATACTGCTACTGCTGCTCTCCAGGCTAATAGGCGACGAAGGTTCGTCGATTGCTTGTTCGCGCTCTGTCAAAGGTATGACGCTGTACTTGTGCACCGAGGATGACGGAATTGGGATTCGGTTGATGAAGCGACTTAGTATCAGAAGGGAGAATGCAGCGATGAAACATGTTATCACTGCGGTGTTGAGGGGATGATCTGAGGCAAGTGTTAGCGAGCCGGGCTGTGGCTGCGATGCGCCCCGAGACGTCCAACTATAGGCATTTCTCTATTCAATGGACATGACTGACCGAAAGCAAAAGTAGTGTTGTAAGACGTTGCGAGAAATGTGCAGCTGAGCAGAAAGATTCTATTGTACGTTGATTAGCACGCACAAGACCCAGGAAGGAAAATCGATGGGAGGGCGAGAAGTACTGAACTCACCCCACAGAGGCCTTGAGCCCCGTCTCAGCGGAGAAGTGTACCATTCCGAATCAGACAATCATGAGTCTGCAAGTCGCATAGCCATTCTTACATGGACCGGTGGTTCATTTCATGCAGCACATATAAATCATGATTTGGATTGGAACCACGCGAAAGACAAGTTAGGTTCGACAAGCGGAGGGGAGGGGAGGGGGGAAGGGGACTTAGGAAAAGAGAACGCGTGGAGGGAAAAGTGACGAGGGGACGAGACCCAGTGTGGCCAAGAGGTTTCGGGCTTGGGTGTTTCGGAGACGGAGAAGAACAAGAAAAGAGGAGAATGGCTGGGGCAATCCCGCACGGGTACGAAGTGGAGACGTCAACACTTTCTGGAGGGGATTTTTGTCTTTTCTTTTTTTCTAGGAGTTCTCGGGTATGTCTCCTTCCAATTTGCAATCCTGGGGGGAATAGGAGAGAGACCAAGGGGGGTGAAGGAGGGGGAAAGAGAGGGGGAAAGAATTGAAGGAGGAAGAGGCCGAGAAGAAGGAATCAAGAAGACTAAGAGCAAGGGGAAAAGCGACAAGAAGAGAGACTACTGATGCCAAGCATGGTCTCGAAGCTTGGGGGTTGCGTCAAGCAAGCAGCAAAAGAAGTCAGTAGACTCGTAGAACGAAGCGCAACTTGGAAGAGATTGAAAGTTGTTCTGGCCCATGGATCCGAGGGTTGCAGTGCTTGCTGTAATTTAGCCTTTAGTCGTGTATGGAGTAGTCTCTTTTTCACGCACGTCAGCACCGGGACTGGTATGTAACCATGTCAGTTCAACTTCCGTCTGTCTCCTATCATGATTTCGTTCATTCTAGCGCCAGGGTCCAGCCCATTCACCACTCCTACTGATCGGCGTAATCCCAAGACAAGTCCACGCGTCTGGCAATGCCAGTCCAGCTGCCACTATCCCCAAGCGGGAATCTGCTCCTGTGATCATCTTCAACTTCATCGATCGACTCACTGCCATCAATACATATATGACATGGTTGCAATCTTGCTTGATGCGCCTCTCCTGGTTTACACATGTACTCATACTATCAATCGATGGCTGATCTGGATTGGGAAGCACGGGCCCTAAAATAGCAACGGGTCAATTTCCCCTGCAGCTCCACCACCACCCAGTACTGGGGCTGAATGTCTAGATGATATCTTCCTGGACTGTCACAGAATCGATAGTGATTGCCTCAACATGCAGTCTCCCTGTGCAATGTTCCCAATTGACTCTTCAACAATGAGTAATTGACACTGCCATCATGGGATGTATTGACCTGTGTGACCTGTTTGAGGGGCAGCAGCCTTGCCAAGTATCACGTGAAGTCCCGTTCCCGCAGAGCCTGAGTGTAGAGTCAACCATACCACTTTGGGACTAGTCGTACTCAGGCACCGTGCAAGGCACGTGCCAGCAGGGCGGTATCACTTTCAGTAGGCGGTAACTACTGACAGTTGCGGCCCGGTCGCCGATAACTTTTTTTTTTCTTTGCGCCGAACCCGCCCGTTGCCATTGATTGCTGTTACAGCAAGAGAGTGTGATCTCAAATCCTCCCAACATCTGACCACCTGTCTCCTCTCCCTTATCGAGGACCTGGTCTGTGTCTTGCTCAGTCAGCAGTTGCGCGCTGTTCCGTTCGGTTCTCACAGACACACACAACTTCCGGCGCAGTCTGTGGTTTCCGCCGCTGTCTTGACGAATTTTCCTCGGCCGGGTGGAAAGCATTCGACTCGGAACTCAATTGAACCTACCGCGATAAGGGTCAAAACGGTCCTCAAAGAGACCGCAGCACCACAATGCCTCGCAAGGCTATCGACTCGCGCATTCCGGCGCTTATTCGGAATGGCGTGCAAGAGAAGAAGAGAAGTTTCTTCGTCGTGGTCGGCGACCGCGCCAAGGACGTCATCGTTAACCTGCACTATATCATGTCTAGCGTCGATGTCAAGCAGAACAAATCCGTTCTGTGGGCTTACAAGAAGGATCTCTTGGGCTTCACCAGTCACCGCAAGAAGCGCGAAGCTAAAATCAAGAAGGAAGTGAAGCGTGGTATCAGAGAGCCAAATCAGGAGGACCCGTTCGAGCTGTTCATCACTCTGAACCAGATCCGTTATGTCTACTACAAGGAAACCGAGAAGATTCTCGGTAACACCTACGGCATGTGCATTCTCCAAGACTTCGAAGCTATGACGCCCAATTTGCTCGCTCGTACGGTCGAAACGGTGGAGGGAGGTGGTATCGTTCTGCTGTTGCTGAAGGGAATGAGCAGCCTGAAGCAACTCTACACCTTGTCGATGGACATCCACTCACGGTACCGGACCGAGGCGCATGACGATGTGGTGGCTCGTTTCAACGAGCGTTTCATCCTTTCCCTGGGCAGCTGCGATTCCTGTCTCGTTCTGGACGACGAAATGAACGTTCTGCCCATCTCTGGAGGCAAGAATGTCAAGCCCCTGCCACCCCCGGAGTCGATCGACGAGAACAGCACGGGTACCAAGAAGGAGTTGAAGGAGATCAAGGAAAGCTTGGAAGAGTCTCAGTTGGTCGGACCTCTGGTCAAGTTGGCTCGCACTGTGGACCAGGCCAAGGCGCTTCTTACCTTCGTGGATGCGATCGCCGAGAAGACCCTCCGCAGCACTGTGACTTTGACTGCCGGCAGAGGTCGCGGTAAGTCTGCCGCGCTCGGTGTTGCCATTGCTGCCGCCGTGGCCCACGGATACAGTAACATCTTCATCACATCGCCTAGCCCAGAAAACTTGAAGACGCTTTTCGAGTTCGTGTTCAAGGGATTCGATGCGCTCGGCTACATGGACCATGTCGATTACACCATCCTGCAGTCGACGAATCCCGATTTCAACAAGGCTATTGTCCGAGTCAACATCCACCGTCAGCACCGCCAGACTATCCAGTACATCCAGCCCCAGGATGCTCATGTTTTGGGCCAAGCCGAACTGCTGGTGATTGATGAAGCCGCTGCCATTCCCCTGCCTTTGGTCCGCAAGCTGATGGGCCCTTATCTGGTTTTCATGGCTTCCACAATCAACGGTTATGAAGGAACTGGTCGGTCTCTTTCCTTGAAGCTGATTCAGCAGCTTCGTGAGCAGTCAAGAGGAGGACTAAAGGCCAATGGCGAGGAGGACATCGACGTCGCTGATCGGGCGACCGGCAAAGCGGCCAAGAACGCCGACAAGGGCTTGGGTGGTCGTTCGCTCCGGGAGATCACCCTGTCTGAACCCATTCGTTATGCTCCTGGCGACTCGGTGGAGAAGTGGCTCAACAAGGTCTTGTGTCTTGACGCAACCTTGCCCAAGTCCCGGATGAACACCCAGGGCTGCCCCCACCCATCGCAGTGCCAACTGCTCCAAGTCAACCGTGATACCCTGTTCTCCTTCCACCCTGTTTCCGAGAAGTTCCTGCAGCAGATGATGGCCCTTTACGTGGCCAGCCACTACAAGAATACCCCTAATGATCTCCAGCTCATGAGTGACGCCCCCGCACACCAGCTATTTGTCCTTGTCCCGCCCATCGATGAGGAGGCCACCAAGCTTCCCGAGCCCCTTGTTGTGATCCAGGTTGCGCTGGAAGGTCGGATCAGCAGACAGAGCGTGCTCAACAGCTTGAGCCGCGGCCAGCGCGCCGGAGGAGACCTGATCCCTTGGCTGGTCAGTCAACAATACCAGGATGAAGACTTCGCCGGTCTCTCCGGTGCCCGAGTGGTCCGCATCGCCACCAACCCCGAATACCTCAACATGGGTTACGGCTCCCGCGCGTTGGAGCTGCTCACCGATTTCTACGAGGGCAAGTTCACCAGTCTGTCGGAGGATGCCGTTGACGCACCGGAGGAGATGGTTCGTGTGACGGACGAGGAACTGGCCAACGCCACCCTCCTGGACGACAACATCCAGGTGCGGGACATTCACAAGATGCCACCCCTGTTCGGCAAGCTTTCCGAGCGCCGCCCGGACGCGCTGGACTACCTCGGCGTCAGCTTCGGCCTGACGCCCTCGCTACACAAATTCTGGAAGCGGTCCTCCTTCTCCCCGGTCTATCTCCGGCAGACCCCCAACGACCTGACCGGCGAGCACTCGTGTGTGATGCTGCGCACGCTGGCCACGGGCCCCAACGACGCCAGCTGGCTGGGCGCTTTCTCGCGGGATTTCCACAAGCGGTTCAACTCGCTCCTGTCGTACCAGTTCCGCGAATTCCCCTCGGTGCTGTCGCTCAGCATCTGCGAGTCCGCCAACGCGGGCGCCAAACTCGACACCTCCTTCTCCCCCGTGGCCCTGACCAAGTCCGACCTGGACCGCGCCTTCTCCCCCTTCGACCTCAAGCGTCTCGACAGCTACGCCAACAACCTCCTCGACTACCACGTCATCCTGGACATGGTCCCCACGATCGCCGAGTACTACTTCTCCGGCCGCCTCAGCGGCAAGGTCAGCCTCTCAGGCGTCCAGCAGTCGATCCTCCTGGCCATCGGCCTGCAGCGCAAGAACCTCGAGGCCCTGGAGAAGGAGATCAGCCTCCCCTCCTCCCAGCTGCTGGCCATGTTCCTCAAGATCATCCGCAAGATGTCCACGCACTTCCGCTCCGTCATCGAGGGCGCCGTCGCCGAGACCATGCCCGCCCAGCAGCAGGCCGCCATCGCCGCGCAGGAGGTCACCGAGGCCCACGACGAGGTGATGGAGGACCGCTTCAAGCCCCTGGAGACCGCCCTCGACGACGAGCTCCGCGAGGGTGGCCAGCAGATCGACGAGGAGCTGCGCGAGAAGCAGCGAGCTCTGATCGATGCCCCTCCATTAGCCCACGCCCATGTTCCGTTCTCCCCCTCCCCACCCTTTCCTCCCCATCAACACCCACAACCTCGGAATGAACAATAACTGATCTCACAGCCTCCAGATACGAGATCAACAACGGTAGCACCGCCTGGGACGAGGCCGAGAAGCAGATCCGCACCGGCGGCGCCTCCACCGTCAGCGTCAAGTCCGCCAAGCAGACCAAGCGCAAGAAGGGCGAATCCGCCCGCGAGATCTACGACCAGGAGATCGACTCCAAGCGACAGAAGATCATCAAGAAGGGGACGGAGGGACGCAAGAAGAAGCACTAAAGCAGCGTCGAGTATTTTTTTTATAATGAAAAAGCGCGTGGGTGGGAAAGAAAAAAGCCTTGGGCCATATTTTACGCATATCTCATATCCTATATCATCATCTTCTTATTATGTTCTTTGCTTGGGTCTGCGGGATAGCTGTATTTTTTCCCCGTCTCTCTGGTGTAGCTTTTCGCTTCCCAAGCCGCGGCTGTGCTGTGCTGTTCAAGACATGGGTTTTTTATGTGTTTTGTTTGGTTCGGTTTGCATCTTTGCTAACATAGAGAGGCTCTTTGTACATACGACGCAGGAAGACTCGAATATATCCTAGTACTGAATCGCGTTGCTTCCTATTCAGGAAGGTGGACATGTATCCGACCCGAGTCCCGTCTCGGAAACGAAAGTAGGGGTAAATATTGCCGGATGCGCACATATATACAGGAAATGAAAAACACGTCCCCTAATCTGTAGCCTCCCTTCAAACCACCCGTCCGAAAGACTTGAGTTGGTCCAGCCAAAAAGAAAACGAACGAGCGTCGTGATGTCTCCATCAGTGAAAAATAAAAAAGAAGCATCTTCCCCCCTCCCATGGAAAACGGCTTCGCCTATCTCGTTTACCATATTGATCAAAACGAATGGAACCCCACCCCTGCAACTGCCCCAGCACCCTCGAAACAGGCCCTCCGCTTTCCGATAAATAGCGAGCGTGAAACTGCGTGGTTGAGTTGGTTTACCGTGGGCGCCTCACGTCCCAGCAGAACGAATGTGGAGTGTCGAAATCAAGTCAAGCGAGTGTCCTCTTTCTTCTGTGAAGTCTAACACACACACACACACACACACAACAAACCATCAAGTGACCAGCCAAATTGACCCTCGCCCATCAGCTCGATCACCCGCGGAACGCATATTCATATCCTCCAGATTCCCTGCGTCCGCGTCTCATGAACGCCGGCCCGCGCGTGTGCTGCGACAGGCCTGGCCATCGGCCCGGCGCCGTAGCATTCAGGACCCCATTGATGCTGGCATCCTGGTAGACCTTCAACGAGTTGATGGTCCAGTATGCGTCCTCGAAGGCCGACGGGTTGTTCGCCACGTAGTCGGTGCAGGAGCTGGCGTAGGAGGCGCACGAGCCTGAGCTCCACACATTGCCGGCCCAGTCGCCACAGAAGGTGGTGTCGAAGACCTGTGTGTCAGAATTTTAGCAAAAGAAAAGTCTTGGGACTTTCGGGCAAAGCCGAACGCGGGCCAAGATGTTTAGGGGACGTACAATCTGCATGGCGTCGAAATGCGAGTCGATATCACAAGAGCCCGCGAAGCTGGCGGCCGGGGTTCCCCAGGTGGCCGGGGTGGGGACGCCAGCGGTGACATCGGCAGGGATGCTGCCGCGGGGGAAAAACCAGATGTTGATAGCGGAGCTTGTCCACTCCGTGGCATAGACACCACCACCGAGCGAGTTGAAGGAGGTTCCGTAGGACTGGGAGCTTGGGGAGGTGATGCTACAGCCCGCATTGCTGGATTGGCCCGCCGCATCAACGTAGCAGTTGCTGGTTGTCAGCGTGCCAGTGAAGCCGGAGTTGTCGATGCTGCAGCCGTCGCTGGTATGGAGGGTCATCAAGTCGTTGGTCTGCTGATTGACGCCTTCGATGATGTCGATCTCGCCATTGTTAGGCCAGTTGGAGCCGAGAAGCCAGCTGTTTCCCTCATTGTTAGGTCTGGATAATAACTGGAACTAGATCGCTAAGGGTAGCTCACAATGCTGGCCAGGTGCCGCAAATTCCACCGGGCATGTGCGCCAGATCCAAAATAAACAGCCCGTGGGTATACTCGCTGTCGCTCGTGATGCGCACGCTCTCTCGGCCGCTGCTGGCCACGTTGGTATAGTCCACACCCATGTAGACTGATCCGTCTGCGTTAGTTGAGATCAAGCCATCAGTCTGGGCGGTGGATTGGTCGACATAGCTGACGAAGCCATGAGTAGGATCTGTTTCAGTGAAGAACGTAAAGCGGTCAAAGAATGCCGAGCTGGTATAGTCATCCAGCAAGGTATAGGTTGCAGTACTGAGCTGCGCCGTAAGGCCAAAAGCCGTCAAGAGGAAAGTATAGGCACGCATGGCGCTTGTAGAATGAAGTAGAGCGCAATGTATGGCAAGGGAGTGTTGTTAATGAATCGCTAGGGAGTGGACAGGTAGCGGAACTACCTAAAAAGTAGAATGAATGAAGACTAACAGCCCAGCTGTAGAGACAATAAGGTGTAGACCGAAGGAGTGTCGCAGAATTGTGATGATCTTGTAAACATATTGCCCGCGACGGAATGGAAGAAGCGATATATATAGGGCAGTGCTCCTTTTTTTTTTTGTTTTCCCGAGTAAACAGGCAATATGAAAGGACAAGCTCATGCACTAGTAACTTGTGGCGTCAACCATGATTCACGCAGCAGACCAGCCCTTGAGACCTGTCGCATGGCGTGAGTGGCAGTCTGCGGCAGATGGCAGGCCCATGTGCGCGTGGTTATGTCACGGATTGATAGGGGAAGGTGTATGATTGAGGGAAAATTGATGTATGTCGACCAGTGATGAGACAGAACCACGATTAGGCTCGGTTTCGTCAGGGAATCCGATGTAGCTACCTCGGGTTAAGGGGGGGGTCTACAGCCCAATGATCAAGGATGCATGGAGTGGGCGTCAAATAGCGGCGGGTGAGGAATGCAAGCATGTCAATGCACTGAGCGAATCGGAGGCGTTTTTCGGCCTGTTGCGAAGCACAGCGAAAGCACACGCGCAAACCTTGGCCAGTAGCCAAGCCCTTCTCGATCGGCGCTTCCCCGCTTGTCTCCAGAGGAACGGCAGGAATGAAAGGAAAAAGAGACTCACTCTGAATCATGAGGCGTCTTTTGCCCGATGTCCTCCGCATCGGGCGTTTTTATGCTCGGTCATCCATCATTCATCACCAACATGCATCAAAGAGAATCTGGCAGTGATCAGCAATAGAGACAGAATCAAGTAAGGTCAATAAGTCATTATCATGTTGAAATCGCTCATCCACTATGTATGTACAGGGCACACCGGGCAAGACAACACCTCCAAGTCCGATCCGCCATGGAACTTCTGATGGGGATGACTCTGATTCTGCGCGGCATCAGAACTATCAACTTCCAGAATACAACGACGGTGATACAGGTGTCGACAAGCGAAAACCAAGACTGGCCCAGCGGGCTGCTCGGAGTCCTCCGCAGTCGCATTCGCATCCGCGTCCGCGTCCGCATGGCCTTCCAGCAGGTGTAACGGCTGACCCACGTCGGCCGCTTTACCTTTCCCCCGCGCGGTCGCAGGATCATTTTGCTCGTGGAGCCGTTTTGCAAGACGGGTTTGCTGCGTCTTAGCTTGTTTCTGCTCCCAGGCCTGCCAGTACTGGGGTCCGACTCCCGGTCCCCAGATGCGCTGTCGGCAGATCTCACATACCTGGCCTCGTGGTCGCCATCCCCGCTGGCGCAGTCGTGTTACCTCATCCACGTGCACGAATAAGTCCCGATCCAGCATGCCATTGGCAAGAGCCAGGAGTGATTTTTCGTAAGTATAGGCTGAAAAGATCGAGGCCAGTACTGCGCGCAGCTCGAGCAGGGACGGCGACCAGCTTGCAGCCCGCATGAGGAAGGCACGCAGGATTCGAAGGAAAGCGACATCACTGCGCTCGCTGGTTGACGACCCTCCACTCCGCACCGTGCTGGCAAGCAGGGTGGTGAAAACCTGCTGGACCAACGAGCGAACAGCCGGCATCAGAGGAGTGGAGGTTGCCGTCACTGAAGCATCGCCAGGTTCGGAGGGCTTCTTGGGCATTAAGCCAAAAACACCACTGGCAATGCGCACCACGGCTTCTATCAAATCGAGCCACAAGGATTCATCGAAAGAAAGGGGCTGGTCGACTGCTCCTTTGCTGAAGCCATTCTTCTCGACTGCCCGAGGATTCTTGGCTGTGTTCGTTTGGCCCCGACAGAGCCAAGTACCGACTCGTGTGTATTTCTCTAATGATTCTACAAGGTGGTTAATGGCGTCGGTAGTACTTGCAGAGTCCGGATCGTCGTTGATGCTCTGGAGAAAGCCCACCAGGCCGGAGTCAAGTGTCCCCAAATGCGCGATGAGGCGGTCCATAGCCGCTCGAACCTGGCCTTGACGAGCCAACAAGATCACCGCGGCGTCCACCACGCCACTCTCCTCTAATGAAGGCAGCAGCTCCTCTAGGCGTACATCACCGATGCGTAAATCATCCACAAAGTTGGCGACTTGAGAGGGATTATACCTGCAGAGAAGTTGCACGTAACGCTCGATCATCCAGTTCTCGATGGGCTTGGAGGGTCTACTCTCCGTCACGGACTGCAGAGCCATTCCCACCACAACGGCCAGGTATTGGTATTGCCGATAGGAATCTTGCTGCAGGGCATTTAAAAAGGTTTCGTGTGTCTCCGGAGCAAATGTATGCATGGTCTGCGCTGCTCGTTCGACATTAATCGCTGCAAGCTGACCGGCATGAGCTTTGACCACATCAAGAAGATCCCGCTGTTGCTTCTTGCCTAAACTGGAGCCAGGGCGAAGGCAATCTTGTAGGCAGGTAAAGACGGCTTCTTGCTCATTGAGATCTTCAAGGTAGGTCAGAATGAGTTCAGGGTATTGTTTCTCCACGCGATAAGTTGATTTCAAAATCCGGAGGAACCGAGCCTCCTTGAACAGCGGTATCATCCCTTGTACATCTGGAGGGTGATAGATGGACAACAGATACTCAGCGCTTAGCTCACAGTCATCCGCCATTGCGGGGTCTGGGTAGTGGCAAAGTCGCTCCAGAACTTGTTGAAGCGTGCTGCCCGAGAGAAGAATGTATTGAGGGTATTTCGGAAGGTTGCGAGCAACAAACATGTCTAACCGAATGGTATCTAAAGCATCAAAGGAGTCCGAAGTCATTATCTGTAGCAATACACTGATCAGATACTGCCGGTTGACAGACACCCCGTGTGATGGGGCTTCATCTGGTTCCTGATCATTCAAAAAACTATCTTCAAAAGCTTCATTTAGCATGCTCATGAAGCTAGCTGTGTCGAACCTCAGCATGATCCGCAAGTCCGGGAACGTCTCAAGGGCTTCCCCTTGCCCTGTGACTGGCGGGTTACCGGAGAACAAATGATCGTATAGGGTTGCTTTGGCTCGGTTGGCCTCCGTCTCGTCCATATCATCGCCAGTGGGATATACCCGGCCTGTGAGAACAAAGGAAAGGTAGGGAAACACTTTCAGCGCGTTCGTATATTGCGCAATCCCGTTAGTAGAGTCTCCATTAGTCAGAGCTCCCTGGGTTGGTATGAGCCCAAGGAGCTCCTGCAAAGGGCCCACGTAATCCCCGAGACAGCGATTCCAGACATAGATGAAGGCGTCGTAAAGGTTATAATGCTTGCAGAGCGTGGTGGTTTGGTCAATGTCCATCGTGGCTGTATCCAGCAGGCAGATAATTGCTTCCAATCTGCTGGCGGTGTGGTTCGTCGCGTAATGGTTGATTAAAGCCTTGACCGCAGTGGGAGGGAGTGAGCGGACGGTGCCCTCAACGATGTATGATTCAAGTGCATCAAGAAATATGCCTTGAGAGTCACTCTCTTCAAACCAGGTGAACACCTCATCCCACAGATAATCTAGTTCGGACATGCAAACGCAGGCAGATATTGACACCTCGGCCAGCTTCTGGAGCTGTATGGTATCGAGCCTTTCATTATTCGCTTCTGCGTTGCGGCCAAATGCGTATTTGAGCGACGCTGAAATCATTTCCAGGAGCTTTTCTCGTACTAGAGGCTGCCTCAGGGCGTCCTCCTCAGGAAGACCAATTGTAAGCTTCTCGGCGCTGCCTCGATAGTAGGATGTCGCCACTTGAATTGCCCCAATAAAATCACCAGCCTCCATGAGGGCAAGTAGCCTATCAGCCCAATTTGAAAGACCCCCAATAAGAAGTTCATTATAGCCCAGAAGGAACAAGCGGCCTTTGTAAGAGCGAAAGCTCATAAAGAACGCATCCGCTACTACACCATGCATCGTTGTGTCCTCCTCATTGAACTGTTCAACCAGACTATGGAGCTGGGCAGAGAATAAGTCCACATGATAGATGTGTCGATTGAGCAAATCAACCGCTTCTGTGACACGCATGGTGTGATCCTCAAGGATAAGCAGCTGTTGAGTTATGGTGAGCACGGCCATCACGGAGCGACTCAACCATTGAACAGCTACAATCGCCTCATCGGCCTTCCATCTGCTTCGTGGTCTGAACTCCAGGGCCGGAGGTCGGTCCCTGTTTGGAGATTCATCCGCTTCAACCTCGGAAACATCCAGCACTGTCAGTACATTAGACCAACAATAGACAAGCTTTGTCCGCGAGATTTCAGTTTCCTTCCCTTTCAGGCGAATTGCCGGGAACCAGGCTAGCGCTCCAGTCATCGCGCCATGAGCGGCAACCTCCTTGGGACGAGGCGCCTTGTGTTGGGTTTGCGCAACGGGCGTCGTGGACACTATCACCAGGAGATAAGGGGTAAGCATAGCAACCAGTCCCAGCGAGTCCGTCGGCTGCTCAACGTTGCCTAGGGGAAGAGGTGAAAAAGCCAGGACTGAGCTGGGCTTTCGTGGCCGAAATCCTTCCGCATAAACCTGAGGGTAGCGGCCCAAAATCCTACTCGTTTTCACCGTCCGTCCGACTGCACCCATACCACGCGTGGCCAGATGCGAAAAGGCCATCCCTCGTTTATCTGCAGAGACCAGTGCGGTACGTCGAGTCCCCAGAAACCCCACATGGATGACAGGTGATCCGGCGATATGACCATCTGAGGGTCGGTTTTCTATCAGATTGGCCGGTATCGGGGGTATGTGAAGGAAGGGCCGTGCAGACCGCGAGATTTCCCAGGTGAAGATGTCACCCGATTGATGACCTCCGGCAACTGTGGTGTGGTCCGCGGACAGCGCCAAGGATGAAATCGCGCCGCATTCGATAGCTAGACACCCACGCTTAGTACGTGAACAGCGCCAAGCAAGGCTATGTTGAAGCTTACCTTTCGTCCCCAGGCCGATGATGGTCTTGAGGTTCTGCTGGTAGTCAAAGACGAGGATTATACCCTTGGAAGTTCCAACCACGATTGACGTTGAGACCACCATGCAAGTTGGATGTCCGAAATTCCGCTTTCCAGCTTCCGAGAACGCCTGACCGTTGATCTTTCTGAGTTTGGTCCACCGCACGACATCCCAGGGTCCCTGGGGAGTGTCGGGGCCCGAATCGACGGTTCCGGGAGACAGGTGGCTCGTGACGGAGGATTTGCGCGAGTGCAAATGCGCTAGAAATGGCGAGGCCGATCGGAAGTTTCCAATTGAGTTAGAAGATAATCTGGATTGAAACCGAAGGTCGAACGGGCGATGGGAAGGACTGGGACTGAGTCGAGGGGAGCCACGAAAGGCCAACGCGCTGCTGCTTCGCGACGATAGGATGGAGTCCTGTGGCAATCAATCAGCGGAGAACCACGGCCGCGAAACGGCAGCGGCGACGCACATGAAGGGAAGGAGTGTCGTCGGGGATCGAGAGAGTCTCGTCAACACTACCGGGAGCGCCGGGCTGCCCGGAACGCGGTGAAGAGGGAAGGTCGGTCGCATCGGGGTCAACAGCAGGAATTCGTTTGACGGCGGGGGCATGGTTCTCGCTGGTTAGATCGGGCAGATCTTCCTCGGCGTAAGCAATTGAGTCCGACGCCGACTCTGGATGGGGATAAACATGGTCGGGGATGCCGTTGCGGGTCGGCGGGGAGAGTGCATCGTCGTCTGGTCCCAAGTCGAGCTCATCCTCTCGTGCCCAGTCATTACTGGTCTCGATCATGGAGCTCATCGGCAGCAGGATCGAATGACCATCTCTCCCAGCTTGTTTTTGTGCAAGACCCAGATATTAGTGGGAGGTGGAAGATGTCGTGATGAGGGGGGCTGGTGAAGGTATGACAGGGGACCGAAAGGAGGAGGTGGTGGTGGAGGAAGAGGAGGAAGTGTGGTGAGAGAGTACGGTTAAGGTAGACAAGGTGGGAAGATGGAAGGTGCCGCAGGCAGGCAGGCAGGCAGTGGTTCACCAGCACTAAACTAGAGCGGGTGCTGGGGGCGCTAGTTTTCTGGCAGTGTACGGAGTACTGTGTATGTACTGTGTATGTACTGTACCCGTTACCTTAGCTGGGAATAAATACTAGGTAGTCATGAGGAAGGTGAGGAATCAACAAGGATCAGATCGATTGCTTGCTGTTGAGGTTAAGATCAAGAAGCGAAACAGCCTGGAGCATAAGGTACTGTACGGAGTACGGTGGGCTAGACGAGGTCTCGATGCGGTCGGTAACTTAAGCAGAGACTCTCCGACGGAGGTCAGCACCGCCCACCTGCATCCACTTCCACTTGCTGCCTTGCTGCCTTTATCCTTTATCCTTTATCCGGGTTGCTTTAGGCAGGGATATTCTGGCGTGGAGATCAGAAATATTGACATTAATAACTACTCTGTGTCGACTTTAACTTTAACTATAGTATTGCTAGCCATACACGGGAGGGCAAGATAGTTAGTACTCCATTGTTTGGATAAGCACATGACATGGAACTCCATTGTTGTTCATTCTTTGACTGGGCTAACCCTAGTTGTGGCTAACAGTACATCAGGAAGTACTTGTCTCGCCTGGCATGATACCAGATGGCTCGACAGGATCATGAGGGTACTATATCCCAGAACAATTAAGCAATGAATGAATGGTTCAACGTTGCGAGAACTCGCACGTGCGCCGCCGACTCTATACAACTAGCTCCAATTTCCCCTCTCGACAAGGGGGGTTGTCTATTGATCCACCCATTCCGCGCACTCCTTCCTGTACTCCTCATCACAATCACATTCTTGCTGAAGAGTCTAATCTATGTCGTCTAGGTAGCTCACGGTCCAGCGTCACAAGCGTCGGGGTTGCCCTTACCCTTCAACTACCGCATCCCATGATTTGGTCATCCAGCACGATAATGTGTAACTCAGGGAGAATATATAAAACCCCGAAAATCCCAATAACTTCCGCAGCTCTACTCTTCTTGATAGAAGTAGCTCGTTCTGGTTCAAAATGTTCTTCTCACCTGTTGTTCTCGGCTTAGCCGCGACTACATCTCTCGTGCTTCCCGTCCTGGCCCAGTCAACCTGCAACGGTCAGTCGGCCTACTGCGACCGGATCTACTCGAATGTAACGCAGGTTGGCGCCCATGACAGTCCTTTTGTAGGGCCCCTTCTTCAGCAGAACCAAAACATCGACGTCACCGAGCAACTGGACCTTGGGATTCGTTTTCTTCAAGGCCAGACGCACCAGTCGATTGACAATGAAACGATCCTCCTTTGCCATACATCATGTCTCCTCGAATACGCCGGGAGCCTGGAGTCGTACTTGACCACCGTCAAGACCTGGCTGGACGACAATCCAGATGAAGTCGTGACCTTGCTCTTGACAAATGGTGATAGTCTACCAGTGACTCATTTCGCCGAGGCATTCGAGAGCGCGGCCATCGCCGACTATGCATTTTTGCCGAAGTCATCGCCAAACACTCTAGCCATCAACGCCTGGCCAACTCTGCGAGAGCTGATCGGTAATGGCACGCGATTGATAACTTTTCTAGGTACGTGATCATCCTCAGCGGTCGCAACGATGACTTACAAGCTCGCTCAGATTATGGTGCCGATGCCACAGCGGTTCCTTATATCCTCGATGAATTTGCTTACTTTTTCGAAACGCCTTATGATGTGACCGATGCCTCGTTTCCCAACTGTAGCATTGATCGGCCGTCGGGGGCTTCAGCGACCGGTCGGATGTACATTGTTAATCACTTTTTGGATGTCGATATCCTGGGCATCTTGATCCCAGATCGGGAGCATGCAGCCGAGACCAACGCAGTGTCAGGCGAGGGCAGTATTGGAGCTCAAGCCGATTTATGCCTTTCCATTTATGGTCAGCTACCAAACGTTATTCTGCTGGATTTTGTCGACCAGGGTCAGCCGATTGCCGCGCAAAGTCTGCTCAATGGGGTGTGAAAACGAGGTTTTCTATGCTGACGAGCATCGCTGGTCGGTGTGTTGCTCACAATCGTATTTTCAAGGTAGTCAAGTTCTTTCTGATGAAGTAAGCTCGGTGTCTATTCAGCACTGCAGTCGTTTTGGATGGTTTGATAGAAGCAATCTTAGCGGGTCGACCATGTCCAGTGTCCGAAACTGCCGGCATTGGCCGATCGTCGAATGTGAACGACTCTTGTCGGTTTATGTTCAAGTATATACAATCTGGTTCGGTGGATTTTTTTATTCATCTATCTCCACCTGCATCTCGCGTTCTAGTTTGATTGGAGCTAAGATTAGCGTCATATCATTGTGAACCAAGGAGTTGACTTGACGTACCCCAGACCTTGTTGGCCGACCCAATGATGATTTCTGCTTTGGCTAAAAGCTTCTTCGCATAGCGCTCGGCTTCTGCAGGATGAAGCTGGCTTTTCTGGGCTTTGCGCGGGTTTACCTAATTCATTATGAGCATCTTACGGTTAGGGGGTAACAAGGATTTGGCAAACCATCATCAAAATAGGGACCAGATCCTTCGAGTCCGCTTCTGCCAGGGCCCTCAAATTCCGGTAACCATTTTCTCGGAGTAGCCTGGCAGTCCAACCCTTGACATACGTAACCTGTGCCATTTCGAGTAGGTCAGCCCGGGCCCCAGCCTCTAAGCGATCCTGCATATGATCCAAAACTGCAGCCAACATTCCCCAACCCATGCGTTGACAAAATTTGACAATGCCTGCAGCAAACCCGTGGCATTGCTGTGCCAGGCTCTGGACAGAGCCCCGTGGTATCTGGTACCGAGATGCGATAACTGACAACGGAGCCTCATTGCTCAGATCACGAAGCTGAAATGCAGTATATGCCCGCTGATAGATTCTAGCTTGCTTGATCTGCTCTGGTGAATTTTCTTTCAGCGACCCGCCGCTCTGGGCCCTGTGAGCTGTTAGCGCCATGAAGTCCGAATACCGTGAAAGTCGGGAATCCATCATACATGTAATTCACAAATCCAGGTTGGACGCCAACAAATTGTAGGGCACGCAGCCCACTTTCATCCAGATTATCAAGCTGATCTCGAAAAATGCGCCAATCGATGTGAGTCCCAGCAGCTAATTGGAGGGGCGTAAACATGTAGAATATATGCATATCGCCATCCATGACGAAAGCTTGCAGAGCCCGTTTCAATTCTTCATGGACAAATAAACCATCTTCGGGTGCAAATGCGGACGCGACCACAGCCTGTCCAAGCTGTGTCGCTGAATATGATGATCCATCATCATCAACATGCACGAGTTCTTCCTTGACCAATTCTTGGAGTGCAGATTGCATGATACTATAGGCTAGCTTTCTGTCCACTGTTCGGTAAAGCAAGGTGCACCTGACATATTCCTTGATTGCGTCATACCCGGATACGAGTCCGGTAGCGAGGGCTTCTAAGAGGGCCCTTGTACGTCGTCAGCAGCAAGCCTTGAAGGGAGCTGAAGCCACGGGCATACCTTTTGAGGCCTCTCTTCTCTGGAGCTAGGCAGCTTTCAATGGCCGGCATGTCGGCTTCGAGAAGGTCACAGACAGCTTGTAGGTCACTATTGCCACATATGAGATACGTCTCGCCCGCTTCGTCCTTTCCCTTGCGACCGGCTCTTCCGCACATTTGTCGTCTTTCTTGGTCAGCCCGCGCTACTAATGATTGGGGGAGAGTACTCACAGCATGGCGGGCCCGACGAGTTCTCGGCCCATGCGTGCCCCATTGATCAAAACACGTCTGGCGGGTAGATTGACGCCAGCGGCCAAGCTGCATGTCGCTATAAGCACTCTGAGAGCACCCTGGTCATAAGCCTGTGCAATCAGTTCGCGCTCCTCAGTCGTCATGCCTGCATCTACCCGATATTTCAGCCTTGGTTCTGAGCCCCAGTGTGAGGTATCCTTACGGTGAAATCCGACGCCTCTAACGAGGGTATTTTCAAGAGCAGGGTCTAGGCCGCTGGGAAGACTCCGGAGTTCGGCTACAAGGTCCAGTCGTTTGTTCAAGTCTTCCGTGTTCTCCCCGGGGACTGGCATAGCTTCACTGATGATCGCCGCTTGGATCTGGCAAGCCTGTCGACTGCCACAAAATACCAAAGCACCATACCCAGCTGATGCCGTGTCAATGGCCAAGGCGACTGTCGCGTTTGTCATGGCATTCGCAAGTTCTCGAAAGGTTGAGGGGGCAACGATGCGATGAGGAGGCATAGTCTCAACGAGAGATTGCGTTGGAGCCGACTTCAGTCTTGATATTGTCTGAAACAATTGCCTCGAGGTTGCGGCGGGATATATCGCATTCTCGTAAACGAGGTATTCGTCAATTGGAACCGGGCGGTAAGTTGATACGTAGTAAACTGCATTCATCCACTCCGCCAACATCTCGGTATTCTAGGCCTATGTTAGGGTGACGCTGCGCATGGCTGAACGGTACTTAGTAGCTCACCGATAGTGTAGCACTCATCCCGATGATCTGGATGTTCTGTCGCAGGAGCAGCAGTTTCGTAACCATCAATTCCAGAAGGTATCCACGGTGCTCATCGTCAAGCATATGTAGCTCATCTAGAACAACTACGCCCAGCTCCCCGATACTACATTCTTCAATGGCAGTGTTGATCAGGGAGTTCGCCTTGTAAGATGGCCTGGTTAGCATCCATAAATTATGGGAGAAGTTTTCTGGGACTAGTAGAGGATACTGGCCACACCTTCTCGATGGTACAGACGGCAATGTCCGTGTCAGCCCAAGACGCAGCAGTTCTGCTTCCCCCAAAGTAGCCTGTCACACGAATCGACTTTTGTAACTTGCGCCAGCGCTGGTGATATGGTCTCGTATTGTCCACCTTATCGTCGGCATCGCTGATGTTTTTCTCAACATCTTGCACGAGACGTCTTAGCCACTTCAGTTTCTCTTGCACCAGCGCTACATATGGAAGAACCAGAATTGCCTTGCGGCCCGGGTTGTCGACGATGCGCTTAATCATCAGAACGTCAGCGACAAGCGATTTTCCTCCACCGGTGGGGGCAGTATACACCAGGTGTCGGCTGCCATCGAGCAGTCCTGGAGTCAGCAGGCACGATGCTTGCCATTGGTATATGTTCTTAAGTCCGATAGCCGCCCAATTTGCGGCTAAAACGGACGGCAGTCCGTACACAGGGTTGCTCAGAGACAACAGAGGATGATCGGCAGAGTCTTCATCGGCACTTCGCAAAGAACGAAGCGGTGGATCTCTATGGGGGACATTGGCTGCAGCCGAGCGAATATCACTGGCAACTAAACGACCTCTAGGCAGTTCTAGCGAAGGCCTTATGAAATCTACCGGTTGACCGGCTGATTCACTGAAATTGGCAGGCTGCTTTGCACTTGAAAGCGGGTTGTTGTTGCCTGTGGAATGCTCTGCAGGTCGCTTCTGTCCAGCCACAGCAGCTACGTCGTATGTGTTCTGGCGTGCGATGTCGACGGAAGTCTGGAAGCCGTAGGTCTGGAGAGACTGTCCAGATGGCGCAGACATGCCTTGCGATGAGATGACTATTGTTTGAGATGGTTGAACGCTATAGTATGAGTTCCCATGGGTGACAGATTGGCTATATAGAATGTTTAGAATGTTTCACAGATTCCATTGACGCGGGTAGGGGTGGGGAATAGGTGTATGAGTGGTTCAAATGCCAATGATCAATCTTATTTCTGCCAAAGAACCAACAGAAGACTTGGTGGTGACAAATCAGCTCAAAGGGAGTTGGGTGAAGAAGTAAAGATCAATCACCGGCTCGGGAAGCGTAACCAAATAAATTACCAAGAACGCGCGTGAGTTGCAACGCGCTCAGATCGGAAACTGCATCCCCGACGGGGGAGACTTTGAATGGAAGCTGAGCCCGCGGCGGGGTGGGCCATATCTGCTGCTGCCTCAGGCTGGTTGGTAGCACTACCTATAGACATACTCAATACTCTGTACCTTGACTTAGACTGTACAGTATGTATTGTAACCACCAACCACCAACCACCAACTAAGTAAGCCATCCCTCCTGCACAAGCCAGACCCGACCGCCGCGGAAACGTTCCTGGATCGTCTTTACCCGCTAATCGGAGCCCTGCTGATCCGCCCATTGCTAGGCTGCTAGCACTGCTAGTCTAGCCGACAGCGGCATGCGTTTGCATCATTGTCTGGCTGTCTCTGTGTCTGTATCATAACGTTACCGAGGTTTTGTACAAGGTGAGGGTAACTAATTACTAGGTAACTTGACAGTCGCCAGGAACTCCTTGGCTCTTAGCTCCATCTTCGTCTAACACAAGATGATGCACTCCGTATTGATAGTCGAGCACAGACACCGCATAGAGGACACCATCTACCAACTAAAATCCGTCACGCATTGCCACAGAAAGATGAGCAAGGGCGACCAGGCCAGCTTGTTCATTTGAGCCAGACAATCATCATCTCGCCTCATCAATGAGTACGTATGCATACATAGACTTATGCAACCTTACCGCCTTCACTTTGACTTTCTCTTGGTCAACTTATCTGCACCTCAGCTCCCACAGATGGAAGCTGTTTTGGTTACCTGCGATCACCTGACACTTATCAGCATGGTGAGTCCGCCCGCCGGGCGGGCTCTGCCAACACTTGCCTGAGATGGTCTAGACTGAAAGGCACCTGGCACTGCTGGCAGGCTCCGACTTGGTGCACAGTTCAAAGCACCAACAGCAACAGCAATAGCAACAGTTTTACCTTCGGAACATCGATTGCGGGACAGGAGGCTTACCGAATAGTACTGACACCACCCTCCTCCGGTCCCCCTTTGCCCTTGGTGTTGTTGGTAAAGGAACTCAGTTGGGCTGTCCCTTTCCCCATGTCTCATTCCAACTTTCCCTCATGTTTGAGCTCAGGCCTGCGATGAGATAGTTATATACATTCGTGGCTACCAGTCCGCCTACTGCCACGGAGGGCGTGCCCGAGAACGGTCACATACACTGGCTCAGGCTGGTCATCACAGCGATGGACCCGGGGACGCCAGACCCGAAACAGAATCGCAGCAAAAGAGGTCTACGTTGTGAAAACAAGAAGAGAAAAATTAAATTCCAAAGAGCGATTAAAGACTCCACTTTGCTGTGGCCACTCCCGCTTGAACGAACCTGATCGAACATATTCCCCGTACTGTACACCGTACCAACCAAGCAATTCCCGAGGCATCATTTGAGTTCGGTTTCCTCAAGCTCTCATTGAGAAAGTTGGAAGAGGTTACCTACTTTGTAACTTGTGGGCGCGATGCAGCTAACATATATACTGTGATTGATGTTAGTCTGGCAGGGAGACCCTGTGGGAGGTTTAGCCGTTGATTGCGCAGTTTCATACCCGTCCTCTGCAGGCGCTAATAACTTACTGCTAAGTGTCAGTGTCTATAGCACAGTTCCTAGTGCTACAACCTGTCCGTCCCCATAGTTACCTTACCCTATGGGACGATCCAGTTCCGTCAGCATGCCGCGTTTGCGATTCCCACATTACATCGGATACACGGTTTGACACGTGAGCTAGAGCTGGCACAGTTGTCCGCCTGATGCGACTGATCTTGCTTTTCCTTTTTTCTTCTTTTCGACAGGGCGCATATTCTTGCATTTCACCATTGCTTCAGTAAATCTAATTTATCTCCCTCATGGAACAGAGGAGACGGGTAAAGAGAGCACTGTATGCATTGCAAGATGATTATCCAGTCGCAAATATCAACCTGTCTCAGTCGTCAAGGTGAATGATGCTGTGACCGGCTAAGTAAGTGACTGGAAGGTGGCGACAAAAGCCAGTGCAAACAGTGCGGCAGCAAATCATTTGGCGTAAATGAGCTGACTGAATGGATGTTCATAAACCCAGAAGTTTCCAAGGTACGTAAGTTGTCTGGGTCACTTGGATGCCTACCAGCCAAGTTGATGGCAGCCGACAGCCCATCGGGATGATGTAAGTGAACACAACTTATTACACCTAGCACAGAGAATTTGCATCTAACGAAGCTAAGGGCGTGTCCGTTTCGCTCTAGGCACTGTAGCAGAACAGCACATGTCTCTATTGTTCACAATGTTGAAGGCCAAGAAAGAATCGCCGCGTCTATGCTACTCAGACGATCCGCTGTCGCGGGGAGAGGGGATGTCCCCAGTAGAGAAAGAATCGCGCTAAGGGTTCTGGCGGCTTTGGCCATATTACTCAGTACTCAGTCCTCAGTATTCCCGCCGTCGCCGAAGGATTTCTGTGCTTAGTGTTATTATCACATCAATGCTTCTCGTCAAAGTCAACTCCGACCGCACGCGACCATCCAACCATAATCTCTCGCGTGCGTGGGAAGAAGCCAAGTCCTAGTGGGTTCTTCCGGGAGGAGGCCGTGATTTTGCATGCCGTACTGTACAATAATGAGAGAAACCCGACGATAGAGGGGTTAGTTTACGGGGTAGTTCGCATGAGGTTCACCCCATGCTGTACAGTACACTAGTCTATCACAGACACAGACAGACTGATAGTCAGTCAGTCCGTCAGACCGTCAGACCGACACGTTCGATTGATCTACTACATATACAGTGTTCCGCTACTAATCACCACTAGTCATTTAGTACTGCAGGTCAAGAGGAGCCACGGTACCGACAGCCCTCTCCCTTTTCGCTGTATTGTTCTGATCCGAGTTTTCGGTTGTCTACCTAGTCTAAAATGGCTTAGCATTGTCCCGGACGTCTCCATGCCTCCAGTTCTTTCTTTGGTCGTACGGAGCCACTCTTGCACAAAATGCCCCTCCCCTTTCTGACCGTGGACCTCCCGTGCCCCGGTAAAATCGGGAATGATGGTGGACAGACCCTAAAATTTGATAAACGAGAAGGAAAACTGGGAACCCAACGGGCAGAATATCCAAGCATGCACCCTGATGCCTCAACTCCAAGAGGAAAACACAGCTCTATATCATGCTCAGAGCCGAGGAGCCAGAAGATCGAGCTCAAAGGGGAAGGAAGGAAGATGTTAGTCGGTTGCTCTAATAATACTACCAAGTGCTGTACCTACTTATCTGGCCGGTGCTTGTTTCGAGAGGTTCCCTGTAACATCCTAAACATACTGCGGTATCGCTCTTCATGGGTCATTCCGAATATCCTCGACCTTCAAATCCCTTGTCCAGTTCCCTGGGTATAGACCATGTTGTGCCTAGGTATACCAAACATGTGGCTCTTGCAGTCATATACGATCCAACAGATGTGGTGGTCTTTTTAACGCTCCAGCCCGAACGCGGAATAGACTTGGCGCTCAGGATTTCAGATTCAACGCGCATGCGCTGCCCTACGTGACAACATTCCTGCCACAGATAAAACATAAAACATACATACATACGTACATACCCTCTTATTTTTATTTTTATTTCATTTTTCCTGTCCATCCACACTCCCTCCACCTTTTCCATCTTCTGCGGTGTACGGAGCCGAGCAAAGCCTATCCGGTCTTTGATTCTTCCTCTGCTCTTAGCATCCCTCTCTCCCTCCGTCTCAGTCGCACTTCTTCATTTAAGTTTCGTCAGATTTCCCCCCGGCCGGTCGACCCTTGTCTTAATTGTTGGGGCTTGCCTCATCATATATCGCGCTCCTCGGCCCATGGCTGAGGACCCCCCCTTCCCTGTCCCGATGTTCCATCATTCTTTCTTCGTATCGGGTCGTTCGGCCCACAGCAGCAGCATTTCCTTTTCAAAGGGCCCACGACAAGCATCCGAGAGCGATGGGACTTAGGTATTTCCGCTAAACCCAGTAGAATAACGTAGATCCCCCAACAGTCAAATGCGCCTCCTGCGAGCAAGGGGAACAATGGGTTATAAGCAACTACCTAGTCAGCAATTGCCCAGGGAGGAAGTAGAACCACGCCCCGGCCGGCCTCTGCCAGTCTGCTGTTCCCGAAGAGGATGCTCCTGACCTCTAGGCTATGACGGCGCCCGGTCACCCTGGCCGGTCATCCATTCAGAAACCGGAATTGAAGGCATATCAGAATTTGAGAATGGATGAACGGGGGAGATTGAACTTGTGAAGAGTATGGAGTGAAGAAGTAGAGAGACAGTCAAAAAGAGTCCAAGTTCTGGAGAAGACTGCCTACCTCGCTCCAAATGATCATGTTGCCGAATCTGCTAGCCAGCATCTCTGGGTCGTTTGGCTTGTCTGGGTTGGATGGAGGAGGATCCGTCATATTAACCCATCGGGACTAGGGGCGAGGATGTGGACTGGTCGGGATCCCAGCTGGTCAGTTAGTGTAGTTGTAGTAGGTAAGAAGTTGTTAGTTTAGTACTCCATTGTAGGTACTGTAGGTACTGTACGAGTAGGTTAGGACCTGGTGGAAGGGAAGAAAAGGAACTTGGGAACTTGAACTATTCTGTTAGGTAGTGAGTGAGTAAAGTGATTCTTTCGGGTCTCGTTCGTTCGCTCTCTTCTGCTACCGCTGATGTTGCTGCATACCTATTTACACTCCTTCAACCCAAGCTTCTGACTTTTCACGTTTCCTGTCTGCGGTGGTCTTGACTCGAGTTTCTATCTTCATCCTCTTTTTGCCTCCTTCCCCCACATCCCTCCCTCCTCCTCCCTCCTCCCTCCCTCTCACTCTCCCTCTCTCTCCCTCTCTCTCTCTCTCTCTCTCTCTCTCTCTCTCTTCCTCTTCCTCTTCCTCCTCTACTCTCTCTTTCTTCCCCTTCAAGTTCTGTTCTCTCCTCCCTTCTTTGAACCCTGCCCCGTTTTGACTTCCCCTCCCCGATATCCCTCCCCTTGGGTCCCGGGAAATGCACTAGTCCAATATAACATACATCCGATCCAATCCATCCATGATCTCGACCGTGAGGATCGATCGACCACCTGGTACTCATTTTCCCAAAGCCCTCTTCCATCAACTCGAGATTTAAGGGACTATAACAATTGGGGGCGAGGGTCAACTGTGATTATCACGAACTACTTACTTTCCCGTGCCAGTCCTGCCACAAGGACTAGACCAATCCGACTGGGTCTAAAGTGATCTTATCCGTTCTTCCCAATCTCTTACTACTCTTCGTTCTTCTTGTCCGTCCTTTTGTCTTTTCCCACTCTTTCTTTCTCACACGCATCCACACCCTCTTCCCTCTCCTTCCCCCCCTCCCCTCGGTCCCCACGAGTCTCCCAACGCCTTAGTGTGGCTCTACTTTGGTTTGGCTTCGACCGCCGCTAACCTTCATTTTACTACCCTACTACGGTTCTCTTCTTCTCTTTCTACTCTTCCCTTTCCATCCCTCCTTCCCTCCCCCCCCCCTCCCTCTCTCTTTTTGATGTCTTTCTCGCCCTACACTTTACTTTTCCTTCCTGCGTTTCCATAATTTCTCTCAACTTGCCTCCCCGTTGTCCTCGGGTTTATCAGTTTATTCGAGCCTACTTCTCTGTGGTCTCCATTCTCTTCCGTGGAGGCTCATCATCTATCTGTTTTGATATTTCACCGCCGACCTCGATTTCTCTGGGAATTATTGTTCGAACATCAACATCACCCGTTCACCCTTCCTTCCGCCCTTGCGGGAATTAAAGAGTGAATTGGAACTGAAATTCGGCACTGGCATTTTTTAACTCTTCTTCGATCGTTCTGCATCAACTGTCTCTGTTCTTTCCCTTTCAGTGCGGTCGTAGGCAGAGAGATATTCCAACATCTTTGCAGCCTTGCTCCCTTTATCCCAAACCCCCAAGGCTTGACTGACTTGGTGTTCCTCCTCTGTTCTTCTGATTGCCGCCCCTTGATACTCGGGTTCACGCCGCTGTGCGATATCTCCACCCGCCTGCAGAGTCAGTTCTGATGAGGGATCGCCTTCCCGTCACGGCCCGTTGCTGAGCTTCGCATTTCCGCCTCTTCCTCCCACCAGCCAAATTGTTTGGTGTTTCTTCCGCTTGGTGGTAAACCTACTACCACACGACACGCCCGCCACGCTGGAGGCACCACGGCCATTTGACTTGGTTTGTTTATTTGGAAATTTTGCCTGAGGCTTGGCCATGGCCTCGGATAGGTCACCGCCTCAAAAGTCACTGCAGTCCCAGCACATCGCGAGGCTCAGTTCATCATCTCCTTCTGCAATCCGTCAAATGCCTACTCCCGGTCTTGCTTCTCGGACGGGTTCCGCAGAGTCTCCCACGCCCCAAGGGGCCGCCACCGGGAACGATCTGCAATCGCAACCGCATTCTATCGCGGCTACTGCTTCGCCGGCCTCCGAGGTCACTCTCACAGCCACTGAGCCGCCCAGCGCGTCTACGACGCCGGCACCGTATGGCACCCGCTCAAGAGGGCGCAATGCAGCGCCACGTCCCAATTATGCGGAAGATCGCGACATCGACATGGATTTGGAGATTGCCCAACCCGCGCCCAAATCCACTAAGCGGACGAGCGGCGTTGCAGGCCATCCTGTAAATGGTTCCAAAGTCGAGGCCGAGAAAGTAGCATCCTCGTCAAGCTCACGGAAAAGTCTGACGGCGACAAATGGCGCAACTCCCGCCGCCACACCAAACCACCTCATTCCCGGCACATCGTCATTTTCTGCCAAACCTGACGAGATCAATGGGGGAGGAAACTCGTCCAGAAAACGAAAGCAACCGGCTAGCTCGACGAGTACTCCCACGGCCAATGGAAGTGCTGCGAAGAAATTATTTACGGCTGCTCCAGGAGCCAGTCACCACCAACCGGACACGAATATGGTCAGTTTTGAGGAGCGTGGCGCTTATTTGGAAGATGGCAAGCTCACAGCGGATGACGGCACCACGTTTGCCATAAATGGTTAGTCCTCCTCCTCTCATTGTTGTGTTCCGAACGTTCCTTGTCAATCAGCGCGCGCCGGGTGTTCAAAAGGGCTGGAAGGAAAAGATGCTAAGGCCGTGCGCTAGACCATGTTTACCTCATTTGTGAGCCGCCAGGCGAACCGTATTACTTGGCGCGAATTATGGAGTTTCTCCCCTCCAAGAATACCGCCTCGGGCCCGATCGAGGCGTTACGCGTGAATTGGTATTACAGACCACGTGACATCCAACGGAAGGTCGCAGATACGAGATTGGTCTTCGCATCAATGCACTCCGATACCTGTCCACTCACCTCCCTGCGTGGAAAATGTTACATCTCCCACCTGTCCGATATTTCGGACTTCGACGAATACAGGAAGACTCGCGATTGCTTTTGGTACGACAAGATGTTCGACCGGTACATTCATCGCTATTACGATGTAATTCCGACAAGCAAGGTCATCAACGTCCCCGCCAATGTCAAGAAAGTCTTGGATGAACGCTGGAAGTTTGTCTTGGTCGAAATTGGGAGACGGAAGGAGTTAACCAGCGCCGTGAAGACGTGTAAACGGTGTAGTTTATATGCTGCAAAGTAAGGTCCCAATATCTTCGTTCGGATCACTAGATCGTGACATTAATGTTTTTTCTTAGTACGGACTCGGTGGATTGTGCTGTCTGTCATAACACTTATCACATGTACTGCGTTCGACCTGTCCTGACAAAGAAGCCTGCACGAGGTTTCGCATGGGCCTGCGCAGCATGCAGTCGAGCACAGGAACGAAAACTGGAGGCACGGAACACCCCGCTGCTCGGTGAGGCGCCGCACCCTGAAGGCGAAGAGGAAATCGTGGAAGAGGAAGAGGAGGATCCCAACGCCGCCGCGAACGGCACCACAGGCAGCACCCCAGCCCCTGTCGAGGAGGAGGTTCGACCAGCTACCGAGGAACAGGTGGCACAGGCCAGGATGTGGCCTTACCGCTACTTGGGAATTCACTGTCGGGTCGAAGACGCCCTCGATTACGATGACCGCATATATCCACGGGCCAGCTCCCGATTGGGGCCTCGCCACCAGGCAATGGTGATTCCGTGGCATGGTAGGCCGGTGGAGTATGTCAAACCGATCGATATCAAGAAGAAATACTTGAGAGGCGGCAGCGGTCGGAAGGATTCCAAGCTGTCAAAGGAAACGCTTGCCGCGATCGAGGCCGCCAAACAAGAAAAGGCGAACCGGCCGAAATGGGTGCTGGACGAGCCTGCGGGCTACGTGCGCCGCGGTGAGGATGAGCCGGTCCCAGTGGCGGGAAAGCAAGTACGTACCGCCGAATTAATGTTCAAAATGCCCACTGCAGGACAGATTTCAGCCCGCGGAGAAGATGACATGCCGGGCACTGATCTCAGTCCCGCCGACAGGGAGAAGTTTATCGACAATTATATGAAGAAAGCCAAGGCATTAGCTCCCGATTTGGGAGTGGAGGGATATTCTACGAATTTCCTCGACAAAGCTCTTGAGTTGCTCTATTCTAACAGCTTTGATGTCAAAGCGGCACTTGCGAAATTGAAGCAAGTCAACAAATACAAGGACCTCAAGGAACCCCACCTGCGCCCCGAAGAAGTCAAACTATTTGAACAAGGAGTTGCCAAGTTTGGATCGGAGCTACGCAATGTCACCAAGCACGTTGGGACCGTACCGCATTACCAGATCGTCCGGTTCTACTACATGTGGAAGAAGACCCCGCGCGGTCGTCAAATCTGGGGAACCTACGAAGGCAGGCGGGGTAAGAAAGAAGCCAAGCGACACAATGCTGCGAAGCTAGTAGATGATGTGGCGGATGATCACGATGACTCGGCGTATGATAACGAGAAAGCGGTGGAGAAAAAGCGTGGATTTCAGTGCAAATTCTGTTCTACACGAACCTCACGTCAATGGCGACGCGCGCCAGGAGTCCCGCCTGGCACAACAAAACCTAGTGAACCCTCCTCTAAGCAACGCGATAAGGGACCACAGCTCACTGTGGCTCTATGTCTGCGTTGCGCTCTCCTGTGGAGAAAATATGGCATTCAGTGGGAGAGCGTCGATGAAGTTGCGAAGAAGATTGGGCAGAGTGGTAACAAGTCATGGCGCCGCCGCGTAGACGAGGAGCTCTTGACCCAGCTTCTTCTCTCAACCGAAACCCCAATCAGCATCAACAGTGCCACGGCGGCTACGGCAGCCTCATTAGGTGTTCCGGTAAATGCTAATCCTCAGGTACAACAAGAGTCCACAAAGAAAAAGGCACGAATCACGGACAAAGATAGCGCTACAACCTCCACAGCGACATCGGTGGAACCACCTGCGCCGAAGAAGAAACCACCGACTGAGAAGGTGCCGGAACCCACGCCAATCATGCCTGATCCTCCCAAGGCGAAGACGCTCCCATGCGCTATCTGCAACAAGATGGAGCCCATGGGTGACCAGCACCTGTCTTGCCGGGATTGCCGACTGACCGTTCATCGCGGCTGCTATGGTGTTAGTCCATCACGGAACTGTGTCAAATGGCTCTGCGATATGTGCTCGAATGACCGAGAGCCCATGATTTCGACTCGCTACGAATGCGTCTTGTGCCCAGTGACCTGGACGGAACATGAATTGATGGAAGCGCCGAGATCAACACATAAGAAAAAGACCGAGCGCGATCGCGAGAAGGAGAGACTCGAGAAAGAACTACTCACCGAGGCCATCAAGCTCTACCGGCAGCGGCAGGAGGATGTGGGCAAGCCAATTGGTCCGCGCGAGCCGCTCAAGAGGACTGCCGGTAACAACTGGGTTCACGTCGTTTGTGCCGTTTGGACTCCGGAGATCAAGTTTGGAAACTCCAAGGAGCTTGAGCCAGCCGAAGGGTTTGGACTGATTCCTGCGGACAGGTATCGGGAGGTATGTAAGATCTGCAAGACAGACAAAGGAGCATGCGTGCAATGTCATTATAGCAACTGCAACGCCCGTTTCCATGTTGGGTGTGCATTCCAGGCGCAGTACAAGTTTGGCTTCGATATCACACCGGTGAAGAGCTCCAGGCGGGATACCGTGAGCAGCGTGCGGCTTGGAGATGAGTATGGGTCTGCTTCGGCCGGAATCTGGTGTCCCCATCATACCGTTTCCGCTGTTGTGCATGAGATCGGCGAGCCAACCGAGGAAGCGGGCTTGAATGCGCTGCAGCGCTACGCGCAAGTCTACAAACAAGCGGACTTAAGCTTGACTGGGACTGTTCGGAGAGCCAATTACGTACAGCAGTCTGCCGGTGCGTCGCATCACCCCGCAACAAACCCTGGGAGTCGCCGAGTCTCGGCCGTCAACGGTGTGGTGCCTCTGTCGACGACTACCAGAGACAATCACAAGGTTATCCCGGCATCACCAGAGCATGCGGCAGATGAAATGGTCATCGACTCCGAAAACCATGTTCCTCGCCCCGCCACTGATAGCAATTCTGGCCGAAAGTGTGCTCGCTGCTCCAGCACCTGCACGCCCAAATGGTGGTCGATCGATAAATCGCGGCGAACAACTGACCTTCGGACGCCTCTGTTGAATGGAGCCGGTCTGAATGAGCCAAGGTATCCCGGCGCATCTTCGGCCAGTCCTCCTTACCTTTCTCGCAAGCCATCTCAAACTGGTCTGCCCAGGCTTAACGGCGACTACGCGTCTCCAGACAACGGTACGGGGTCAGCAGAGGGCTCGCAAGCGCTAGTGGAATGCCATAAGTGCCACCTCACGAAGCCCGCCTCTCAGCCATCGCCCGAACCTCGACCGTCCCCATATCCCGCCTCTCGACCAGTCCTGCCGAATCCTCCAATTCGCGAGTTCCATACCCACCCGTATGGCCCTGGACCGCACCACGCCCATCCGGCTCAGCCCAGTGTTCTTGCCAGACCGATGGGCACGCCTTCGCACAGTGGGCCTGACTGGTATGACCAGCGATCCGCTGATTATGCGGATGGCCGATTGCGCAACGGTCTACCGGTGCCTGGGTATCGAGGAGGGCCCCCGCCCCCATCAGCGCACCATATCAACGGCTACCAGCCGGCTCCAGCGCACCATGCTCCTCCGCCTCCAGCTCCTCGCTATACGGCAAGCACACACCCTCCTCCGCCCCAGCCCTACTCCGCCCATCAGAGTCCCTATGGGCCGCCCTCGATGCTGTCGCCTCGCCCTTCGCACGCTGCAGGGCCCCGCCCGTATGCACCTTCGGCTTCACCACCGGATATTCAGGCCACGATGGTCCGGCGTTCACCCTCTCACACGCTCAGCGCATTGAACGGAGGGCCACCACCGCGGGTGTATTCCGTTGATCGGGTCCTCGGGGCGCCAGCCCAGTCACCCCCCATATCCCAAGCCCACGTTGACCCTCGGGGACCGACCCCTCCCGTGAAGCCGGATGAAACGCCCATCGGTGGAGGGCCGAATTTGATGGGCACGGGCAGACACCCGAACAATAGTGGGACGAATGGCGGCTCTGGCGCCAGCGCCAGTCCTTCCTTGAAGAACTTACTTTCCTGAGAGAGTCCTGGAGGAAGCCGCCATAGACCGACCCATGAGGCCATGTACCATAGTCTTCATTTTCCATTCTTCTTTGCATTTACTTTGGGACTATTTCTGGTAAGGTAAAACCGGGCGATCAGCGTGGACTAGAACTCTCCTTGTATGTATCGCCATGCTTCTTTTCACCTCTGTCTTGTCTCCTTTTGCGTTGTGCTTGCTATACCAGGTTCTCATTTGCGTTTGCGTGATCAAGCCACGCGGGATGGATTAATGGCCTCCCTCTCCTGTGGCATTGGCATTCTGAATGTTTGTTATTTAATATCCTTTTGAACCCGACCAGGCCGGGTTACGAATGATAAAGAGAGATTTTTCCCTTTGACCAGTACAGTGTCTGGATGCGGGGGCTCCACCAACTTAGGGACCTGGGTTCCAGTCAGTACCGTACCGAATCTGCCGAACAAAATAGGCAGCAGGGATGTTCGTCGGCATGATGAGTATCCTAGAAATTCCACCTGTATGCAGAAAATACATAGGTCGAGGATGTCCGGTGCAGTAAGTTGAATGGAGCCAGTAGAAAAGTGGGTTCGGTCGATTGGCCGCCGCGAAACCGAAATATAATTCCGGGAAATCCAGCCTGACGATCCCTTGAGACATAACGCGCGTTCATGTCTTGCATATGGTTGACTGGGCAGTATATTATTCCCCACTCAGGTTGTGTGGACTGTGAGTCAATCTAGTATAGTATGCCTGACTCAACACAGTAGCTGTTGACATATGAAGTACTATTCAAGTAGGGTTGGGAAAGGGTGAGGTGAATTTCTATCCGAGGTTAGACTTGAGACAGATAAGTTAACTAGACAGGGTCGTTGTCGTTGTTGTTGGGCAGCAGCAGCAGCAGCAGCAAGAACAGCAGTGGTCGAAGCTCCTTGCATAAAACTGTCCCCGTCCCGCCCAGTGGATTGATTCCACCTCGCTCTGTCTCTCTGTGTCACGGTAACTATGTATGTCTCTCTTCTCTTGCTTTCCCTGTCATCTTTTTCCCTTTCTCAAATTACCCATCAGAAAATACACATGATGTTGCGGACCATCAGCCACCCACCAATCTCCTCCTCTCCTCTCAAATCGAAGGCAAGACACCCAGAGAGTTTCGGTTGAAGGAGCCTTTCTCCCTTCTTGTCAGCCCCAACCCTCACCCGCGGTTTCAAGGCGGACGGATCTGCTTCCCATTGTTGGAATTATGTACCACAACATCAAATCACATCATGGACATTTGGTCGACGTCACTGGAGAATTTGCCACTCCTATTCGGCATCGTTTCCATTTGTCCCCTCAGATGCGAATTCCAGAGGAAATGATGAGCGAACATAGATTGGAAACCCCTTTGAATTCAAGGTCAGAGTATGGTGACCATGTGTGTATGTGGTGTGTGGTGCGTGGTGTAGGGTGCGTGTGGAATGGAAGTTCTAGAAGACCTGCCAATGACTCGCGGCATTTTGTCCTCTGATTCATGCGCTTACACGCGGGGATCGACCACACGTTCGATCACTAGACTAAGTACTGTAGGTTCTATGCATGGGATGGGGAAGGGGGGGGGGGTGGCGTTGATGTAATATCAATTCTTTCAAAAAGTCTAGTCAAAGGGAAAGGGAAGGGGGGAAAAAACCCTGGAGTATAAATATGGAGAGTAGTCGAGAGAAACTCCAATGATGATGACAATAATGATGACCGAAGGGCAAGTGGTTGTGTTGTGAGGTGCCCGCTGCAGTGCGTGCCCACTGCCCACTGCCCACTGCCCACTCTGCCCAAGACAGAGGCCAGAAAGTCAAAGCCTCATTTTAATTAAATCAAGTGGTGCGATGGAATCCCTTTTCCTCCACTCATTTTCCGCCCGGGAGATTCTAGAAGAGCACGACACGAACTAATGAGATGGCTTGCTTAAGCGTCATTCGCCCCACTCTTTGCTCTCGCCCTGTGTGTGTGCCCACAGCTGTGTGTATTCTTTCTTTTTCTTGGGGGGGGGTTTTTTTCCCCCCGTCTTGGTTGTTGCTCAGTGTTCCAGTTGACTGCTGCATTGCACTTCTTTTTTCTTTCCCGGCAGGTTCCGATTTATGGATATCTGGAATTATACGGTTATATTTATGGATATATTTAGCTAGTCAGATATTAATCAGCGTCATTCTCAGCTCCTGCTCCCGCTTCTCCTCTTCCTCCTCCTACTTACCCCATGATGAACTAGACCCAACCCGACCGGACCTGAACGAGGCCAGGAAGTGGGGGGAGAAGGGCCGATCGTATACACGGAGGGAATAGCTCTGTCGTTGGGACGGGGGGCCGATGCTGCTTTTAGTTTAAGTACAAGTACAGCACCAGCACCAGCCATGGCCAAGAACCTGGCTGAATGTACGGAGTAAGTAAGGTGAGGTAGTGAAATTAGTCAATCAGGCCAAATTGTCTGGCCCCATCGGAGTTGTTCTCTGACGACGCCCGCAGCCGCCGCCGCCGGGTGCCGCGACCTTCTGGAAGACCGAGCGAAGGGTAGAGGAAAACCAAAAGAAGGACGGGAAGAAGCAAATCATGAGCATGAATGAGCTTTTGGTATACTTCGTACTTCAAGGTTACTACATATGGATGGATGGATGTATGTATGTATAGTACTAACTATACAAGTCGTAGTTATCTCTCTCTCTCTCTCTCTCTCTCTCTCTCTCTCTCTCTCTCCCTCCCTCTCTCTCTCTCTCTCTCTTTCTCTATCGCCATTCCATCCATTTGCGCACTGCTTTTGGTTCAAACCCTGGATTCGCTAGCCATTCAATTTCCAATCCAACAACGTCGTCATTGCTCTCTTCCCTCCCTCCCTCCCTCCCTCCCTCCAGTCTTCCTCTCTCCACCCCCGTACAACTACTAAAAAGTAATCTAACCAAATCTCTCTCGCCCCCTTCTTTGCCTGAAGGTCTGGAACTGACTTCCCGTCCTCTTCACTCACTTCTCACTCTTCTCGTCTCTTTCCTCTCTTCCTCTATTCCTCTTCTTTCTCTTTCTTCCTATTCTCTTTCTCTCTCCTCTTTCCTAATCTTCAAATTCCCACCCCTCTCTCCATCTCCACGCGTACTAAGTTACCGATTACATCTACCACTACGACCTCCTCTCCCCACAATCGTCCCCTTTGTGACGTCTCCTCAACCCACACGATTCGATCGCCCTCTTCCCCTCCTCTCCAATTGTTCCCTTACCTCGCTCGATCTCTGATCTCTCTCATCTACCTTATTCTTCTCCTCCTTCTCCATTCTTATCAATCAATCAATCAATTACCTGACAATTAAATCAATTACCAAAGAGAGCCAGCCCATCGGCGCAAGTTGATTCCCACAGCTCCTGCTGCCCCGTCCCCTTCTCGTTACCTAATCCTTTATCAAGAGTACCCGTGCGGCCCCTTCGTCGGTCCCGATCGATCTTTGGCTTGCTCTGGCTCTCTTGTCTCTCTCCACCCCGTCCGTCCCTTCACTGCCTGCTCCAATCTCTCTTTCTCTCTTCCTCCCCTTCCCTCTTGCTCTCGCTCTCTCGCTCTCTCGCTCTCTCTCTCTCTCTTTCTCTTCCCTTTTGCTTTTCTCTTTGGTTTCCTTCTCTTACACAAACACACTCTACACACACTTCCACCCATATACAAACTCATCCACACTCTCTCATTGTTCACACTTTCCTATATCTACTACCAACCAAACCTTTTATTCTTCTGTGTCTGTCTCCGCCTGGCCGTGTCCGTGGCCCACCATGACGCCCTAAGATTCGCCCTATTTCCTGGGTTCGCCAATCTCCTCCCTTCTCTGTAGCCGAATCTTGCATGTGTCGCGATTTCGGTGGCTCCCCCTTCGGGTCGACTTGGTTCGGGCGCCATTTTCCATCATCGGTGACGAACCTACCTTAACAACCGCAGCCCGCGAACAGACCACTATCCATCCACTGGCAATTGCCCGTCATTCAATCTTTAACTCAAACTGTCCTTCGACTTCCTCTATTACTTTGAATCATTCGATTCTTGGTGTTTGGGCTTCCTCCTTCGCCTATCTATTTTTTATTCTTGCCTTGAGAGATTTCCTAGAAACCTGTGAATGTGAGTGAACAAAAAGCCAACGGGTTGTATGCACGGGTGGCAACCATAGCCGACCGCCAGCTGGAGGTATGCATGCGGTTGGGTGCAAAGCGACCTGGATTGTCTCACTTGGGAGCCTCCTCGCCCCTCCTGCACCTCCCTCCCGCAGGAAGGGCTTTCATCGACCATGTTCCTGCTGGTCCGCGCTGCAGCGAACAAATCTATTGTTCGAGTGCGCGCCGCAGATGACGCTGGTTCGTCGCCGCTATAGCCTGTCTGGGTTGCTGCCTCTCACTCCCTGTCGGCTCTGGTCGTCGCGTGCATACACCGCACCTGTATCCCTGACCTTGAGGTTTCGCTGACGCAAGAAAACAGAACCCAGCATAGAGTGACTTGATCCTGCAGTCTATAGCCCGCCCTTCTTTTCGCTTCACACAACGTTCCTTCGCTTCATTCATCTCAGTCTACCGGCCGTTCGTTTCGCTTCGAGATCCCCTCTCCCACCTCTATTACCACCATCCCCCCCCATTCGCAGTTCACATCTACCATATGAGCCCAAGTCTGGATCGGCTTCGCTATATCTTCCTCCTTCTTTCCCATCCTTGCGACTACACCGAGACCTGACCCTCGAAGCCGAGACTCTGGATGATGGGCACCACGATACCTAACGACACCATGGATCGCATCGAATGTTCTGCCATTTACATCGATCATCGCGTCAGGTCGGAGCGATGGGTTGATCACAACACCCTGGACCCGGTAACGGACCCGGATGCGCAAGCCCTCCTGCTCGAAGAACCGGAGTCGCTTCGATCGGACGTCCGAGTGCTGTTGGGGGTTTGTAAACGTATCTATCTCTGTCAAGCCGGCGCGTCGATCGCAACGAAACTAGCCGAGTTGAGCGACGGCGCGGGTAGCAAATATATGCCGATTTTTGCATTTTTCGACATAGATCTGCACGGAGAAGAACCGACCCTACATCGCCGCCGAGCGAGTCGTGGCTCATGGGCAGACGTATCGCCTCCCTCGCCCGCGTCGCTGCGCCGTGGATTCACCTTTTCCTCGAACTGGGAGGGGGCATATGATCTGAAATTGCTGTCCGGATTATCAACCGACATCCAAGTGCAGGATTTGCCCAATTTGATCGTGCCTGTTGCCATCCTGCGCCCTCCGTCCGGCGACCTTACCAGTGCCCCTATCGATCAACCACCTAGTATATCCACCCTTCCCGACCCGCAACACATTTCCAAATGCCTGGATGCCGGTGCTGTCGACGTCCTCGTAACCCCGCTGGACAGCTGTCGAGCGCAAGCTCTGGTTGTCCATGCTTACCGGACCCGTAAAACTGCCTTGCGAGAATCCGCGCGCTTCCTGTCGAGGAAGAAAACGCGAAAGCACTCGTGGGTGGGGGTGCACGATGAGCAGCCTTATGCTTACCTGCGAGAGGCGATGGTTTCCAAGCTCATGAAAGGCATTTGCAATCCAGAAGAGGTTATTGAAGAGTTTCAGGACCGCGAGTTAGATGTACGCGCGGAGCGCGCAGAACTCGTTAGAGAACAGATCGGACAATGGAGCTTCACCGCTCATGGGTTCTCTGACGATGAGTTGGTCCTGGCAGCCTTTGAGATGCTTCAACATGCTTTAAGTGTGCCTGACTTGGGAGAGTGGCAACTGACACCGGGTAAGTGCATGACCTTTTCTGCAGACTTGTCAAAAGGCCCTGCCAGCTGATCAACGAGCTTCTCTAGGTGAACTTCGGACGTTCCTCCTTGCCTGCCGCGCCTCCTACAATTCCTTCGTGCTATACCACAATTTCCGCCATGCCATAGACGTTCTGCAGTCCGTCTTCTGCTTTTTGCTCCATATAGGCGCGCTGCCTCCTTATCGATCGGTCGGCCCGGCATCGGGCGACAAGTGCCCAATTGCATCCCTGCTCACGCCGTTTGATACCCTGACCTTGCTGATCTCTGCGATTGGCCACGATGTCGGTCACCCGGGCGTAAACAACTTTTTCTTGGTCAAGCTGAATGCCCCGCTGGCTCAACTCTATAACGATAACTCCGTCTTGGAGGCGTTTCACTGCGCCGCCTTTTCCCAAATCCTGCGTCGGTACTGGCCGGCCGCTTTCAAAGATCGCCAGCTCCGCAAATTGCTGATCAGCTCCATCCTAGCAACGGATATGGGCGTTCACCAGAAGTTCATGGAACGATTAGGGTCGCTGCAAGAGCGGTTTCATGAGAATGATTGCACCACGGACGGGTGGAAGCCGCAAGATCTGGAGCTTTACAAGACCCTCGTGTGCGGTCTGCTGATCAAATGTGCCGACATCAGCAATGTGGCGCGGCCGTGGGATGTTGCAGAAAAGTGGACCCAGATCCTACAGGAGGAGTTCGCCAACCAGGGCGAAATGGAGAAAGAGGTGGGAATGGAGACTGCTTTGTTTGGCGGGCCCCCAGAGCTCGGGAACATCTACAAACTTGCCACCGGCCAGATTGGCTTCATGTCGATCTTTGCGCTACCTCTGTTTGAGGGGGTATCGGATATCCTTCCCGACTTGAAATTTACGGTGGACCATATTCGAGGAAACCAGTTCAGATGGCATATGCTTGCCGACCGAGAGAAGAGCCGACAAACACTGTTACTAGATTTGCGTCCAGATGAGGTGGTTTCTCCGCGCACGCAGAGTCCAATTCGAAGTCTCAAGGGTATGCGCGCCCCGGTGGCAACCCCTGGCCCCGACACTCTGGTCAAGCCCGCCTTCCCTACCAGCGCTACCCCGCGGTCCGCTCCGGACGACTACTTCGGGGCCGTGCACTCGCCCGTCAACTCGGATGAACCACCCAGTGACTACAATGAGAACAACATCAGCCCCGTGATATCACCGGATACACCTGGTCCGTCTATGGACATCACAGGCAGTCCATTCCCAACGGAGATAGACTCACGCAAATCATCCGGTGCTGTGTTCGACCATGCAACGGTCTCCACTCCTGGAGAATCACGCACCAGTAGCCATGACTTCTCCACCACGCCTTCAGCACGGCCAAGTGAGACATTTGACGGAGCCTCGGACACAAACCGCTCGTCGACCGACCCGACCATGATGGCCACAGTTGTCCTGGCTAATTCGTCCGCCACGAATGGCGGGGCGTCCGGGCCATCTAGTGCCCGCAACAGCTCGATTGAAGGCGTGGCGGAACGCCCCAGCAGTTCACGACAAGCCCCTACCGGGTGTCGCCGTCGTCATGCGAACACTGGCTCATCTGGACGCACGTCTGGCCTATCGAGCTCTCAACGGGACAGCTGCACTCGGACCCACAGCGTCAGCACCTACAGCAACAACATGACCCCGATCTCTCCGGCTACCAATGCGACCAGCTTCCTGACGGTGGACAGTGACGAGAAAGGATTTGCTCGGGAAAGTGTCAGCCGGAGCGACAATGAAGAGTGGAGCCGGGCCAACATCCGACCTGCGACTTCTAATCATGAGTCTACCGGTACCGTCTACCCGGTCAACCGTCGGGCATCCGACCCACACACGTACGACGCTGGGAGCAAGCACTTGGGATCGCCTGCGGGCAATGGCACCGGCAGCTCTGGGCAATCCACGACGACCGCGGGCAGCTCCAAACAAGATGGACGAGGTCGTCCTTGGGGCGAGCCTGGCGAGCGTCACTCGGGCCCCTTCAAACTGGTAAAACGACGGAGTCGTCTCCGACTGGCATTCTGGCGACGCAAGCCGCATCATTCGCACCAGCACGAGCTGAGTGGCGAGACCTGACACGATCTTCTGCTTCTTTGGCGTTATTCTGCGATTTGATTTCAAGGTGTTCATGGAAAACCAAGGGGGAACTTGGGTTATGGGCATACGGTGACATTCAGCTGATGACTTGGATTTACGATGGATTGCATGACTGACGACACGGATTGGTGATACGGGCGGTTGGGCTCAGTGTCTCTGCTTGCACAGAGGCTTGGGCTCATGACTCCCCGATATTTGACGATCTTGACGATATGCTAGTATCGGAGGGACCAATGCCTTCCGGTGCTGGCATGCGAGGGTACTTAGTGTAAACCCTTGCGAACTGCCTTCACTTAACATTTCTTTTTTGTTACATCTGACCATTGTCTGGACCAATTTCTTTTTCTACATTTATTTATGTTTTTATATTATACAAGAGGACACAGGCTCATGGATATTTGGGGCACCATTAGAGTCGGGGCGTGAGATGGCGTTTATAAGGAGGAGGGAGGACTTGTGCTCTTTACTGTATTGCATGACAATGGATATTCATTCCTCGATTGGTTTACTTTTCACTTTCTTGCCGTTATACCTTTTTCGAATTGATTGAGACTCTGGATACTACTTATATATGATATAGATTGGTCTATTGACAATCCCCACACTTCTCCTTTTCCTGGGTTTCTTCTTGTTGTTGCTGCTGCTGCTGCTGCTGCTGCCCCAGCTCGCGGGCCTTCCTCAACGCCCGATCGGTATGTCCCAAGTCCCGCCCGGGATCCACCACATTCCGCACGAGGGATTTAAGCACCTTGACTTCTTGAAGATTGTCAGTCTCAGTCTCCAGGTAACAGTTCATCCATCCCCCCCTCCCGGTAGAAGTAGATCACCACATCCCCGCCAGGGGAACGGGACGTCGAAACAAAACAACATACGTACCAGGAAACCCGCCATCCCGCTTCCGATCCCACAGCACCGTCTCGGTGATTGCGTCGGCCTCCAGCTGTCCCGGTCCGTTCCCCGCAGTATCTTCTTCTTCTCCCACCACCCCCCGCCGATGATACAGCGTCACCGTGAAGACACCCCCCGTCGCCGGCTGCAGCGCCACCTCGCCCAGCTGCGTCGAGAACGTCGAGAGGAGTTCCTGCGCGAACTGTCCTCCTCCCCAACCCTCCCCGGAGGGTTGAATCCCCGGGGATGCAATCAGGTTAGCGGTTGTGGTTCGGGAATTTGGGACGTGGGGTGGAAGGGTGAGGGGACGGGTGAGAGGGTAAGGGCGGGGGGGGGCGTACGTATGCGGCGCGGAGCATCCATTTGCACTGCGTGCAGTATTGGATTGTTAGGCGGGGGTGGTGCAGGGGCAGTTGTTGGCCTTGGTGCTGCGGCGGTGCAGAGGCCGGGGTTGCGGTGGGATTGGCGGCTGTGGTGAGTTGGTCTTGGGGGACGGAGCTGGCGTTGGGGGTGGGGGTGGGGGTGTGCTGTGGGAGGGAGATCATTTTTCTTCTTGTTTTCTCGTCTCTTCTCTGTTTTTGGTTCTCTTGCGGAGTTGATGGTTTTGGTGAGATAGAGGGTTGGGTGGGTGAGGATGTCGGGATGAAGTGTGGTGGGTTAGAGTTGGTGGATGCAGTGGGAGAACTAGCACTTGATGATGTCAGCGGGTGGAGTGTAGCTCGATCTACTGCATGAAATCGGAGATTTCATTCTCTAGAACTGTCATGTCAAATATACTAAACCCCGTCTCACACTACAGTAATACTCATTAACTAGCCCTGCAAATCTATATTACAAGAACCAGGCTCATCCCCACTGCCGCTGTCAGTCCCGGCTTTTGCTTCTTTTTTTGGCCTAGCATGCAACTCCTCCTAAACCCATCATGGAAAATCTCACGGCTGAACATAGGAAATACGGGTCCAATAAAAAAATCACTGATGGAAAAAAATTTCGCAATGGGAACGGAAAATATGTCGAGCTGGCTGAGTATAGATGGCCGACAAAAAGTATTTGAGAAAAAGACACCCTTGACTAATAGATCTGATTGTGATTTGGCTTGGTTGTGTTGGCCGGTCGGATGTCGATAACAGTGCATACGCACACATTCCAGTTGAAGCATCGGTCTTCCTTCCGTCTTGGTCGTTGATTGTTATTTGTCGCACTCGACCGGCATCCAAGCAAAGTCGCAAATTAGGTCCACATTTCAAGTCAATGATAGGGTGACGGTGAAGATGAATTAAATAGTCGAGCAGAAGGTAAAAAAAGTCATCGCAGGAGGGGATATTAAAGAAAAAGAGAACGCCGTAAGTCGGCCATCGGTCGGCGGATTGAGAGTTCAGAGTCGATAGAGATTATAGACAGTCATGGGTTCCATTACATGACTGTGCAGCAGCCGCCCTGCTGCTGAGGGGCGTATGGGTCTTCCCGCTTGTCGACCTGCGCGCGCTGTAGTTAGCGACCGTGCCAATTTGCCCAATCGAATGCCGCATGAGAGTAACTCGCATACCTGACCCCATACGGATGGTACCATAAAGTCGCGGGTGTTGTTGCAGTAATTAATCAGACTGTGGAATGCGATTGTGGTTAGTGATTTGTCATGCTCACGGTGTGGGGGCCCTTTTTGCGGTCGGATTTGGGGAGGGAAAGGCATACGACAAGGCGGCTTCGGAGACCTTGACGCGGGGACGGTCGAGATCCTCCTTTAGACGGGCATTGAGCTCTGTCAGGCGACGGTACTTGAGATCGGCCACACTTTGCTTCTTGTTCTTGACATCACCACCGGATCGGAGTTCGTAGGCTGGCATTTTCACTGATTGGGGGAGGCTTAATGTTTAAAAACGGTCGGTCGGAAATGTGAACTGGGCGAGCGATCAAGAGACGGACTCCGGTAATAGTCGAGGGTCTGATCAGTCGAATGGGACTCGCGCTGACGGAGCACAAGACGGAGCGATGGAATGAGGGATCGATAGAGTAGTGGTGGGATTTGCGAATGGCAGCCGGAAGTGAGAGGTCGGAGTCGCTGTTAAGATTTGCGGTCGGCGCGGTGCAGCAGCTGTAAGGGGAGAGGAAGAAAGACGGGAGGATGAGGATGAGGAGGAGTGGTGGTGGTGGTGGTGGTAGTAATAGTGGGAGGCTGTGCGGAATAAGGAGAGAGGCAAACCACCCAAGCACTGGCAGTAGCAGCAGGAGATTTAATGAGCGAACTTCGCGGGAGGGGGTGGTGTGGAGAGTGGGGGAAGAGAAGCGAAGATAAGACAGCAGACAGACAGACAAGCCAGAGAGAGTCGACAAGAACTAACTAACTGTAAGGGTGGGAGGGAAAGCAGAGGGGACGACGATCCAACGGGGAAGAAAAGAGGGAAGAGAAGGAAAAGAAGGGAAGGGAAAGACGGAAGAGTAAGTAAGAAGAGGTAGGTAAGAAGAAGAGGGAGAGAGAGGGAGGGAGAGAAGAGAGGTTTAGTTAGTAAGTTAGTAGTTCAATTGCTAGTCAGTTCGCTGGTGGGCAATTTGGGACTTTGGGAACAAGCTCGGGGAAGGAGAACAAGCAGGAAGTGGACGAAGTGGACGAAGTGGAGAGGGGGAAAAAGAGGGAAAAAAGGGAAGGAGTTTGGAGCTACACCCATTTCAACATAGTATTAATAGGGGAGGAGGGGATAAATTATCCATCTTGAATATGAACAATAACTAACGTACTTGATTCTAACTAACGTTACCATCTATCCTGCCAATCTTACGACTCACTACCACTTTTTTATTTTACCTAGCGCTCAACAAACAAGACCCCCAACAGGCATGAGAGATAATCACTTCGAGAAACCAATTTGGTGGTGGTGATGGAGTGTTTCTGGTGTTTCTGGTGTTTCTATAATTCGGAACCCAAACGGCGCGGTTGAATCTAATTTCCCGTCTAGCCGGGTTTGGCTCCTCTTTTTTTCCTCTTCTTACCCTCCTTCACCCCTGAAGCAACAACCGACGAAAATGAATGAGGTACCAGACCGGAGACACCCACTTCGTCATGCTCCAGCTCTTGTCCCTGATCACTGAACCAAATTCAAATCACGATCATCGGATCCTCATGCCATGATGGGGTCATCAATCGGACGTATGAGTCTGAGCCTTGAGCCTCACGTGCAGCTGGGGGCTTGACAGTTAATCCGCTGCACAGACTGATCAGACTGATCAATGGACAGACACATCAATCCTGAAAGCTTGATAGCTCCGATGGCGATCGTACCAGCTGGCGCTCTGTCGAATGGATCTCCTGCTCGGTCGACTCAAAGGATGAGGACGTTTCTCGAGTACATAATACGAGTATTCCTGTTCCCCTCTCCCATCTTCCCATGGGTTCCGCTCCATCCTTCCATTCATCCTGTTATGATTGTTCGAGCTTTAGGAAGAATGCGGGTGGCCCAGGCTGTGGAGGACGCGGCTCGATGAGCCTCCACCACCACCACCATTGTTATCACCACTACCACTACCACTATGCGAAACATTTTTACCAAGGGCACTACAAATCATCCTTATAATTCGCATGGGAGAAGAATATACAATCGTAATTAGCACACTGTCGTAGGATGTAGAGCGCGTCTCGATAGCGGCGGGCGCTTGGGGATGTAATCACGTGATCAACGCGGTCCCAGTCGCTTAACCCAAAGTGGGCAAATCTTGGTTTTTTTCGCCGGCTCTCGCACAACGACGGCCCTCAACCACAGCCTCTCTGTCTTGTCCTCCCTCTCCTCCTCCTCCCTCCCCCCCATATTTCCCACCGGCTTGTGTCGTCTTGGGTCATTTCGCCGACCGTCGCGTGGCAGCCTTTCTCACCTCAGGCTTTTATCGCCCTCGACCTCTTGCTGCCCGCCCGTCGTTGTGCGATCCATCTTTTTACATCTATCAACAACTGATTGTGTTTCTCACCCGCTACATCGCCCATCATGCCGCCGCCACCCCATATCAAGCCTGAAAATGTCCTCAAGGTACGCGCTGTCGATCGGGAAGAAGTCGGAGAACAATCTTGGCTCGGGGAAACAAATGAAGAAAAAGACTAGACGGGATCAAAGAAGATGACGGTGATGATGGGGAATTAGTGATGGAATATCAACTAACGGTTTGTTGTCTGTAGAGGGCTCAGGAACTCATCGCCGTGGGCCAGGCTCCCGCCGCCCTCAACGTCCTTCACGAACATGTCACCTCCAAGAGAACGCGCAGCACTCCCATCGTCTCGCTCGAGCCCGTCATGCTCCTCTTCGTTGAGCTGTGTGTCGATCTCCGCAAGGGCAAGTCTGCCAAGGATGGTCTTTACCAGTACAAGAACATCGCCCAGAACACCAACGTCGGCACCATCGAGGTAGGATCGCCCGTCGTATCTACCACTAGGCCAAAGACTGACTGCAAGAGGAAATTGTTTCGTGTGTGGTATAGGTGGTCCTGAAGAAGTTCATCGAACTCGCCGAGAAGAAGGTCACCGAGGCTCAGGCCAAGGCCGACGAGATCCAGTCTTCCCTGGAATCCGCGGCTCCCTCCTCCAACGTCGACGATCTGGAGGCTATCGAAACCCCCGAGACCATTCTGCTGGCCACTGTCTCCGGGGAACAGTCCCGCGACCGTACCGACCGCGCCGTCGTCACCCCATGGCTCAAGTTCCTCTGGGAAACCTACCGCACCGTGCTGGAGATCCTCAAGAACAACGCTCGTCTGGAGGTGATGTACCAGACCACCGCCCTGCAGGCCTTCCAGTTCTGTCTCAAGTACACCCGCAAGACGGAGTTCCGCCGTCTGTGTGAGCTTCTTCGCAACCATGTCCAGAACGCCGCCAAGTACTCCGCTCAGATGCACGCCATCAACCTCAGCGATCCCGACACCCTCCAGCGTCACTTGGATACTCGCTTCCAGCAGCTGAACGTTGCCGTTGAGCTTGAGCTCTGGCAGGAGGCTTTCCGCAGCATCGAGGACATCCACACCCTGCTGAGCCTGTCTAAGCGTCCCGCCAAGAACGTCATGATGGCCAACTACTACGAGAAGCTGGCCCGCATCTTCCTCGTCAGCGAGAACTACCTCTTTCACGCCGCCGCCTGGAGCCGCTACTACAACCTGCTCCGCCAGTCCGCCGCGGCCCTTGCCGCTGGTCAGAGCACCAAGAAGGAGAACCCCTCCGTCAGCGAGGCTGACATGACCAAGGCTGCTTCTTTCGTCCTGCTGTCGGCCCTCTCCATCCCTGTCATCAGCACTTCCCGCTCCCGCGGTGCTCTCGTTGACGTCGATGAGGCCCGTAAGAACAAGAACACTCGCCTCACCAACCTGCTCGGTATGGCTCAGGCTCCCTCTCGTGCTATTCTCTTCAAGGATGCCTTGAACAAGGGTCTGCTGAAGCGCGTCCGCCCCGAGATCCGCGACTTGTACAACATCCTGGAGGTTGACTTCCACCCTCTGTCCATCTGCAAGAAGATCACCCCCATCCTCAAGCAGATCGGTGCCGACCCCGAGATGGAGAAGTACGTCCTGCCCCTGCAGCAGGTCATCCTTACCCGTCTCTTCCAGCAGCTGTCCCAGGTCTACGAGTCCGTCGAGCTCAAGTTCGTTTACGAGCTGGCTCAGTTCCCCGACCCCTTCCAGATCACTCCCTCGATGATCGAGAAGTTCATCATGAACGGTTGCAAGAAGGGCGACCTGGCCATCCGCGTCGACCACACCTCAGGTGTTCTCACCTTCGACACCGATGTCTTCTCCTCCGCCAAGGCCCTGCACTCCGGCAGCGCCGCTGGTTCTGCTGAGAGCGAGGTCGGCTCTGTCCAGCGTCTTCAGAACACCCCTGCCGAGATTGCTCGCCTGCAGCTTACTCGCCTGGCTAAGACCCTCCACGTTACCTGCATGTACGTCGACCCCTCCTACAGCGAATCTCGCTTGGAGGCCAAGCGCGCTGCTCTTGCTCGTGCTGCCGCCGGTGCTGCCAAGGAGCACGAGGAGACTCTGGCTCGCCGTGTCATCATCGAGAAGAAGAAGGAGGCTGCCACCGATGCTCTGCAGCGCAAGCAGCGCGAGGAGGAGACCCGCAAGCGCATCCGCACTCAGCAGCTCCAGGAGGCTGAGAAGCAGCGTCTGGCTGACGAGCAGCGCGAGCGTGAGAAGAAGCGCATTCAGGATGAGCAGGAGCGCATCCGCCAGCAGGAGCTCAAGAAGCAGCTGGAGGAGCTGAAGAGCGGTGTCAAGGGCATTGACATCAGCGAGCTCGATCTGACCGAGCTGGACGCCAACCGCCTCCGTGCCATGAAGCTGGCTCAGCTGGAGAAGGAGAAGAACGAGCTCAACGATCGTGTCCGCACCACCGCCAAGCGTATTGATCACTTGGAGCGTGCGTTCCGTCGTGAGGAACTTAAGCACATTCCCGAGGACTACGAGGCCCAGAAGAAGCAAGATATGGAGATCTACGAGGCCCAGAAGGCCGAGACCCTCAAGGAGGCCGAAGACAAGCACAAGGAGGCTGTTGCCCTCAAGCACCGTCTCAGCCGCCTGGTGCCCCAGTTCAACAGCTTCCGCAAGGAGGTCTCCGAGAAGCGCCACGAGGAGTTCGAGAAGCGTCGCAAGGCCGCTGAGCGTGAGTTCGAGGCCAAGAAGAAGCAGCGCGTCAAGGAAGTCCAGGAGCGTCGCCGCCGTGAGAAGGCCGAGCGCGAGGAGGAGGAGCGCCGCCGCAAGGAGGAGGAAGAGCGTATCCAGCGCGAAGAGGAGGAGAGAGTGGCCCGGGAAGAGGAGCGCAGACGTGTTCTGGCCGAGGAGAAGGTCAAGCGTGAGGAGGAGAGAAAGTCAGTGTCCTGTTAAATGTTCCTGGTCTTCATCCTACTAACCCTACCAATAGGAGACTCGATGAGATGGCTGCCAGACAGAAGCAACGTGAAGAGGAAGCTGAGGCCCGCCGTTTGGCCCGTAAGACTGGTGCTCCTGAACCCGAGCCCGCTGCTGCTGCCCCTGCTCCTACCGAGCGCACTGCTCCTCGCCTCAACCTGGCTCCTCGCACTGCTGCTGCTGGTGGTGGTGGCTGGAGAGAGCGCCAGGCCGCCAAGGAGGCCGCTGCTGCTTCTGGTGCCCCCAGCAGCGCCGCGCCCGCCGAGTCGGCTCCCGCGCCGCGGGAAGAGGCTCAGCCTCCGCGTCGCACGGGTGGTGGCTACGTGCCTCCTCACCTGCGCTCGGGTGGCAATGCCACCCCGGCCGCGGCTCCGGCTCCTGCTCCGGCTGCCTCGTCGGAGCGTTGGGCGCCCCGTCACGCCCGCGACTCCAGCTCTTCCCAGCAGCAGCCTCCCTCCCGCACTCAGACTCCTGCTTCCGAGGAGTCCAAGCCCGCCGCCTCTTCGGGTGGTAAGTGGGTGCCCAAGTGGAAGCAGCAGCAGGGCCAGTAGATATCCTCTTCCTACTAGCATGTTTTCTTTACTCTCTCATATGACATGACCGACTTTTGATCTTAAAAAAGTTTTCTCTTTTTTACTTTCTGGGAAAGAAGCAAGAACAAAGAAAACCCCAATCCTCTCGTTACAGAAAAGGGGCGTGTATGTGTGTGTGTGTGTGTGTGTGTGCGCGCGTGCGTGCGTGATCGATATGATGATGACGATGATGAAACCATCTCTCCATCTTTATTTCTCCCTCTCCTAACTGTTCTCCTCCCCCTTACTCTCCCCTTTTCGTACTTCCCCTCCCTCTCGGCCTTTTTGTCTCCTCTCCTTTTCTTCTTATTCTTCTTCTTCTCCCTCTGACATAAAAGAGATACCGTCATGTCCTATTCCCTCTTCATTTCCGCCCTCTACTACTACAACCCTAGGATATGAATTTTGTTTATTTCGAGAACAAAAATTTACGGATTCAGGGGAAACCGGATGCTCTTCTTCTTCGACATAGTGTAGTTAGTCGTGTTTCTTGCTGTTGCCTTTTTTACCCCTCCTGCTTTATCTAATTTGTCTTCTCTTCTCTATACTAGGCAAATCTTTTTTTCCAAATGTTGACCAGATGCATAACTACATCTCACGGGTGACTTTCATATTTACTAAAACTTCTTTCTCATAGGGTTTCTGGTGTAGATGCATGTATTCACAACTGATTTCTCTGTTTCATATATGCATCATCGCGTAAGATCAATGACATGAGAGCGATGCTTGCAAGAAAGACCAAGTTCATTAATGAATCCTCCCAGAGAGGGAAGAAAGAACATAACCGATAACGGAAAATCTAAAAATTAGAGACTTCGACCAGCGAAAGATAAGAAACAAGAACCAAAAAAGGCTCTTAAGTGAATAAGTAAGAAGCTTATAGCGTGGGGAAAAAAGGCAATGTCTATATACTTGATGAGGAGAAAAATAGCAAGGAAAAAGGGAGGGGGTGATGCGGTGTGTCATTGGGAGATAGGGGAAAGGAAGTAAGTAGGTCATGACACAGGTGCTGTGATCGTTTTTTCTTATAAGGTGAGATGTTGGAGTTAGATCAAAGATATTTTTCTTTTGTATGTGCTTCCTTGAAGGAGGTTCATCATGCGGCAGCTACTTCGGCGCCAGGGGTAGCGGTAGCTCCAGCGGCTCCGAAGAGCTTCTCCCGCCATTCACCGCAGACCGCCTCAAACCCACTGACCACGTCGCCGCAGACTCGGCCGGCTTCTCGGTCGCGGAGCCGCCGGTCCCAGTCCCCGCGTTCGATCCACCGCGTTCCTTCCTCGCGGCCCTCTTCTTCGCGGCGGAGCTCCGCCACCAGTTCCCGTGCGGATCGGAGCCGTCGCGAGGCGGTGGCGGTCAGTTGTCGGGATTCGTACAGCGTATCGCTCAGGCCCCGGAGGGAGACGGTGATGTCGGACGTCTGCGAGACGAGACTCTGGAGGGAGACGAGCGGGTTGAGGGCTGAAGACTGCGAGGGGGTGGTAGGCCGGGAGGAGTTACGGGGCTGGTCGGGGAAAGGGTAGGGAAGGTTGGGCAAGAGTTCTTCATCGATGAGCGGGATGAGTGCATCAATGGCATCCTCCGACAGAAGCGGGAAAGGCGAGAAGAGGAGGGGGTGGATGAGGGTTTGAAGGGCCCGCGTTTGGTGTGTTAGATGCGACGTGATGGAGGAGTGAGCGGTAATGAGCCTGGAGAAAATCTTGCGTCAGTAACACACTCCCACTCAACAGCAAGGGCTAGATGAACGTACCTCATGGCATTGTTCTCGATGCCGCTCTGAGCGCCCAAATCCCGCAAAGCCTCCACCGCTCGTTGAATCACGTAGTCATTCTCACTGCCGTTGTTCTCAATGCCTCGTCGAGCCAGACTCTCAATCTCTGCCATCTGTGTTTCCAGACTCGGGGGCATATCCGATTCCTCGAAGTCCGAGTCGTTCCCGTAGTCGGAGCCATCGTACTGCGACTCGTACCGGCGGTGTTGTCGCTGGGTGCCATTGCGCGTTTTGGGCCGCGGGGGTTGCAGCGTGGAATTCCGCTCCGGGGAGTAACCGGAGGACGGGGTTCGTGTATGATGGTTGTATGCAGCTTCGTCCTCGCTGTGAGTCGCGTATTGTGCGTGGTCGGGAGCCCCGGTGTCCTGCCCGGAGGCGTAACCTCCGTAGCCCCCTTCCTCCTCCTCCCATGCGTCGGCCAGCTCATCCGCTAGGTTGCCCAGGCCGCCTCCACCGGCCGCGCCGCCGAAGTCGACCGACATCCGGTGCGATTCATTGATGCTGTTGGCACGCTGCGGGCGAGAGTCGGTGGGAGAGGGAGGAGCGGATGAACGAGGTGTACGCGGCGACCGAGGCGACTGATAGGAAAAACCGTTGGGAGCGTAGGTGCCTGGTGAAATAGGGTCGAAGTCGATGTTGGACGATCGACTCCGGGTATGGCGGTGAGATAAAGTCAGGGGAGGGGATATGGACGGCATGGTTGCGGTTTCAATGAGGTTGGGAAAATTGACTGAGTCTTGTAAAGAAATCTGTAGTCTGATGTAGTAGCAGGAGGTCTATCCTCGAGCGAGTAAGGAAAAAGTAGTCGTCTCAGAATTCGTCAAGTGGGCTGGGCTGGGGGCGGGCTGCCACGGGGTAAACAACAGGGGAAAGTTAATATGGGAGGATCGCCGACCGCATCACCAGGATGAGTGAGAAAGAGAGGAAAAGAGGCAAAGACAAATGAGTGTCGAGTGATAAACAAGTCTTGTTGGAAGTGTGAATTCTAGTCGTTAAGATAGGAGCATGAACGAGGGGAAGGGGAAGGGGAAGGGGGAGATATAGAAGGAGAAGGAGAAGGAGAAGGAGAAGAAAGTATGAATAAAGAAGAACTAATATTGAGGCCGAAAACAATAATCACTCAAGTTAGCCTGCCTGTCTTGCCTGCCTTTCCGCTGCCCGCCGCCCGATTCTCTCTGCCTGTGACCGCCCTCATTCCTTCCCCGCACCATTTCGAGAATTTGATTTGATTTGACCTCCAACAATACTGCAGCAACTTCTCCAACCTCAACATAACATCCACTTCCATTCTCTCGTTTCTTCTACGTTCCTAACTCTCTCTTCCCCTCATATACAGACTCAATTCCTCCCAAAGCATCCCACCGACCAAAAAGCAGCCACAATGTCCTCCATCCGCCGCATGTCCCCAACGGACCTCCTCTCCCTCAACCTCACCAACCTCGACCCATTGACCGAAAACTACGACCTGGGCTTCTACCTGAACTACCTCATGCGCTGGCCCTCCCTTTTCAGCAGCGTCCAAGACCGTCAAGAAGGAATCGTCGGCTATAGTAAACAACCCCCCGGCCCCTCCCACCCCACCCCCCACCCCCCCAAAACTAACAGCACGCAACACAAAAACAGTCATGGGTAAACTCGAAGAACAACCCGCTCAGATGCGCCACTCGGAACACTACACGCCCTGGCACGGCCACATCACCGTTCTGACCGTGGCGCCCGCATGGCGCCGGCTGGGCCACGCGCGCCGCCTCACCGAACGCCTCGAGCGGGGGTCCGATATCAACGATGCCTGGTTCGTGGATCTGTACGTGCGCGCCGGGAATAAGGTCGCGGTGGATATGTATAAGGGAATGGGGTGCGTATTTTTCTCCTCTTTCTGGATTGAGGCCGTGGTGGTGGTAGTGGTGGTGTCAATGCTAACAATTCGGCGCAGGTACTCGGTCTTCCGGCGAGTCGTGGGGTATTACAGTGATGATCCGTCGGGGATGTCGGAGACGGGCGAGGATGCGTTCGACATGCGCAAGCCGTGCAGTCGCGATAAGAACCTGCAGCATGTTCGGGAGAAGGGGGAGGAGTTCTTGGTTGATCCGGTGGATGTTTCGTGATTTGGAGGTTGGCAGGGGGCAGTTTGGTATGGAGAAGGTTGTAGCCCTTGGCTCTTCCATGAGGGCGGCCGTGTGTAAGTCTTTTGAGTCGGGAAGTTGCAGTAGCGAGAGATGTTTGTGCTTGGTTGTTTTCCTCGCAAAAGCTTGGTGTTTGGGCGTTGGCAAAGTCGATTCGATCTAGATGGCTATAGTCATGAGACTGATTGTGTGAGACCACATCTTACAACCGTGATTCGTGGCTACAGTTCTATGCATGGACAAGGATGCGAGTGGTACGGTAACCATATATGCATTTTGAGATATGTATCGTAGGATGATGCTGCAAATGTTTCTTTTCCCCGGCAAATGAAATCAAGTTTTGTTTTCTATAACGCCTGCTTTCCCGTTATGCAAATGAATGGTATGTCCCAAAAACGTAATTTGGATGAACCAGCGTATTATGATATGCTTACTATAAGCAGAGTTCCACAGAAGATAATGGCAACATCGAAGTGCTCATAGCTAGTCGGCCTGCGGTGCTTCGCATGTGATAAGGTAATCACGAGATTTTAAGCCCGCACCAGTAAATGAGGACCAGTGCGAGTATACCGCAGGGCCGCGAAGATAGCAGAGGAGGTGATGAGGCAGCACCCAGTGAAGAGCTGCACGCCCAGATATTCCCCGGTGTTGCTGAGGATTGCGCCGCCGATGGGGGTGCCAATCAACAGACCGACTGAAGTCACAGCGAAGAGCATACCCAGACGAGTTCCCAGGTCACGGATGTCTTTGGTTATGGAAGCCATCACCACCGGAGGAAGAGAGACAAAGCCGCCGGAGCAGAGACCGTACAAGACGGACAGAACGATGATGCCGGGGACGTTGTGAACACCAATCCACGCAAAGGCCAGGATGGCAGTTGCCGTTGCAGCAGGCAGAAGCACGTTCATCGGTCCAATGTGGTCGGCGATGAAGTTGGGGCAAATTCGACCGAAGGTCGAGCCCGCGTTCAGCATGGAAAGCAGGTAAAAGCCCAGATTGGCGTCGACGATTTTGGTGTCGATGGCATACGACTGGATGTAGAAGAGGAAGTTGTAGAATCCCAGGAAGCCTAGGAACATTCCGACGCAGAACATGGTGAAGACTGGCTCCTTGAACGCAGACAGCTGCACGAGCTTGCGCTTATCCTTCGGAGGAAATCGCATGCGCATGATACAGAACGAGATGCAGCAGGTCCCAAAGGAGAGAAATCCCACGGCTCGAGTAGCCCATGCGAAGCCAGCCCGCCGTTGCAGCTGGTCGAACATGATGGGGTAAATCACGCCGCCAATGCTGCTCCCCGAGGCGGCCAGTCCGTTCGCCAATCCTCGCTTCTGCTTGAAGTATTGGGGTAGAATGGCGACAGACGGAACGAACAGGCATCCAGCGGAAAGACCGAGTAGGATACCTTGGCACAAGATCAATTGCCAGAACTTGGTAGACAGACTAACCATCATAAGACTGAAGGGCAGCATGATGGTTCCGAACCCTAGGAGCGCACGAAAGTATCCTGCGTCAAAGAGAGGGCCTGTCACCACGCCGAATAGCATGAGGAGGAAAGCTTGCAGCGATCCAATCCAGGCAATCGAGGAGGAGGACATGTGCTTCAATGTATTCTCTTCGTAATATGTCTGAAACGCGCCCCAAGTGTTGATTACTCCCCTAGGCAAGTCAGCAGCCCGCAAAGACAGGGTCATACTTTACGATAGTAGAACATACCATGAGTTGAAGAACAAGAACCAAGAACCTATCACTTGGATCCATGATATGAGACCGGTATCGAAGGTGGGCTCTGGGGCTTTGTCGTCCGATGGAGAGACAGAGATTGTATGGCTGCCATTTTGATCAGTGGTGCTGGGAGACTCTGCGGAGACCTTCTCCTTCAGATCAGCATGGGTTCCCATCTTCCACCACGATTATTTGGGGATCGAGATAATCGTCGCGTGGAAGGTCAGCGCCAAGGCAAGGTAGAGGGAAAGACCGACAGCGTTTGCAATCTTGACACGGCTACAGCAGACGTGTAGCGACACAAGTATGGAGGCCCCGCGAGCAAAGGCCTGGCACAGCTGATCCCTTGTATATAAAACAATTGAGCAAAGGCCTGAGTAGGTGGCAGCGTAGTATGATTAATAATGTAATTTTTTTCGGGGCCACGCCCTAGGACTAAGCTTGGAAGCTAGAAAAGTAGAAAGAAAAGCTGACTGCATTAGAGAAAAAGCCGGTCCAGGGGTCCACTCAAATTTGGCTAAGCCGTGTTGACGCCAGCGTATTGGAGATGGTCAAACGACCAGTCAACAGTGAATATGGGTGCCAATGGCCTGATGGCTCCATCAGAGGAGAGTATCCTACTGGACGTCCGGAGGGTGGGTTCCGGATATGAGGATGGAGACTCTTGCCGAGGAGGGAGGAGTCCTTACCCCAGGGCCCATCGACCACATCTTATCTCGGTGATAGCTGGCAAAACTATTACTTGAAGGTCGAAGGGTTCGTCAGATGACAAGAAAGAGGGGTATGAACTATGACCCCAAGATCCTGATCCTGGAGAAGAGGAGACCTATAACCTTGTGCCGTCACTGCCGGGCGTCCGAATGGTTTTACTGTGGCCAAGATATGGCATGGAGCTCGTGCATTAGCAGGACGATCAAGGCGCATGTTGGCGAGGAACAGGGGTCAGCAGCGTGCCGATTTATCCAGGCGGAGAAGGAGTTCTCGGAGTCTCAGGTTCTTCAATCTTGAGAATCGAGACTAGTCTGATTATATTGAATTCTGACGCAGCAGGTTACACTGATTCCGTACCGGCACTGGCTGATAGAGGAAGGCCTGGTGGATCATGAGTCAATGAGTAAGGCCGCGGCACGAACCGACTTTTCAGTCCATCCACGCACGCACGCACACTTACTTTTGCTCCACTTCCCTTCAACAGGCAGGTCATCCCGGTTATCATGACACGTACAACTTGCTGCGAATCCCGCCACTTGGACCGAGGCGAGACAGACTTGGGATGTGCGGACAAGACGCTGGAGAGAAGGATGCGAGAGACATTGAATGTGATTGAGGAGTGAATGGTGGAGTGGTGGAAATCGAAGCCGCCCGGCGTATTCAGGTACTTACTGAATTAGGCAAGGCGGAGTATGGCGGAGGGTTTTTTTTGCTTGGCTGATAGAGGAACTGCACCTCAACTGGTATCAAAGTATAGTATCCATTCGATATACATTAGTACTCGGAATATGCGTGACATCAGTTGGAAGCCATATCCAATCTCCGTACTATCGGATTATAACTAGTGGTGAGCTGGCGCCTCGTGCTTTACATGATCTATCATATGCCGCCCATGGTGAGGATCGAGCATGCATAAATACCTGGTGTACGGAGACAGAGTACTTCACCAACGAAAGACAAATAACTCAGCTTGACTGTCGTCGGTTTCCGACTAGACTGTCTACCGGCACGTCTGAGTTGCGGTCAAGGTGTGCAGTGTCGAGCAAATGCAGCTATTACCGGACTCAAGCATCAAAACAAAGTATATCAACATCAATGGATTTTTTTTTCGTATTTTGCCGTTATAAACTGCAGTGCGTTATCCTTGTGTGCTTTTTTTGTGCGCTCGCCCTAGTAACCTAGGGATTGCTCAAGCCGTTCTGACTTGCTTCCCTACTCCGAAACTCCAAACGCTATGCTGCCCAAGAGAGAAACACTTAGACCGTGACAATTATGAAGCAAGAAAAGACAAGAAGAACCATTTATCAATGTACAGCCATCCATACTGTCTCCACCCTTTTTTACAACAGCTCCTCGCACGTCCAGTCCTCATACCTGGCGACGCGAATTAGATGTGGCATTCAAGGCTTTTTACGGGACAAATCGTGCTTACCACCCATCAGGAAGATATCTCCGCACAATGAGAGGAATTTTCTTCTGGTTGAGTTCCTTGATAGCAATCTGCAAAGGGTCCGTTTCACCCTCAAGATCGACAAGCACCGGAGCGTTCATACTGATATTGCGGTCAGATTTACCCAGCACGCGTCCAGTCTGTTTGGAGACATGTCCAAGACCAACCTGATTTGCAGAGCTCGAGTTCCCAAGACACGCGCCCGCTCGTACTTGGTCATGTATGGGGTCGTCGTGCGCTGGTCGTTGGGCACCTTCTTCTCCCGCGCCTGCTCCATCACCTTGCCTGAATAGCCGGCATTCGGGTCGCCCGAGACAACAACACGGTCGCCATTCACGGCCGGCGCATAAGACTCGCCATAGTCGTCACCTCCCTCGGCGACATCCAGATCTTCGGGGTTGAGGAAGTCCTCGGGCTCGTTGTCATCGTAATCCTGCTCCGCGGGCTCGTAGTCGTAGCTGCAAGATAGAGGAAGATCAAAGTCAGATCATCATACATTCTCTTTAGATCCAAAGATAGCCGTTCACCAGCTGCGCGAATCCCGCGGTGCGCAATGCTAGCTACGGGTCATATCGAGGAAGCTCTTACTTATCCTCATCGCCGTGATCGCCGTAGTCCGACATGGTGCCGATCGAGATCAATAAAGACCGTAGACAAATTAATTGACCGTAGAAGAGACGAGGAGAGGCGCCGAGACCGCGACGGGATGAGTTGAGGTGAGACAAGGAGCGATGCGACAGCCTTGCTTTGTTGAGGTGCAGAAATCGTAGTTTGCGGACCTCCAAAAGGCGGAAAAAGTTCCTGTCGTCTCGTCCGGAACTAGTCCGTTTTAGGACATTCTTGCTCACCGCTTTGGCAAAATTTTATCTGCAGGGCTTCTCTTTTCGGGGTTCTTCTCCTCTCTCGATCGTCGATGCTTCGTCTCGTCATCTTTATCATGCTATCTAGCATTTTGGATGGATGAGGTAGCAGGTGACGGAATAATGAGTCAAAAAAGAAAGGCGACCGGGGATTTTCCTAGCCCGAAAAGGCTACAGAAGCTACCGACGCTGGATGATGATGTCGGTACGATAGAGAACATACTGCCGTTGCGATAGCATGCCCTTGCTAATACTCACACACCACAGACCCGATTTATCGAGAGGAAGACTCCGATGTCGAATATACATTTTCGGACAGTGACAGTGAAGCGGGCGACAGTCTTCACGAAACGCCTGCAACGCCCATGTCGACAACATCCTCCAGATATCCTTCCGAGCTGAAAACTCACCGCTGCCCGTTCGACGGTTGCACCAAAGCGTTCAACCGCCCAGCACGCCTTCAAGAGCATCTACGCTCTCACAACAATGAGCGTCTCTTCCAATGTCCTCAAGATGGCTGCGACAAGAACTTCCTCCGGGCATCCCATCTGAACCATCATGTCAAGAGCGCCCATACAGGGATCCGAGACTATGTCTGCGATCGTCCCGGCTGTGGAAAGAGCTTCGTGACAGGCTCCCGTCTCCGACGACATCTGGCTGCGCACGACGGGCGGGATAAGTACCGATGTACAGAGTATCCGCCCTGCGATGAAACCTTCCGAAAACACACGACCCTTCAAAAACACATTTTGAGCGCCCATCTCAACCAGAAACCTTTCCCGTGTGCACATTTTGATCCAGCCAGTGGCCAACGATGTTCCATGGCCTTTGATACCGCTGGACATCTCCGCGCGCATGAAAGCCGAGTCCACACCGAGAAACGCTTTACTTGCGCCGAATGCGCTCAGCGTGCGGATCTCGAACAAATTACCACGAACACCACAGTAGCAGGAGGACCAGCAACATTCCCTTCCTACGCCCTCCTCCAAGCCCACATTCGCGCCGCGCATCCACCACAATGCCCGCACTGCCCACTCACCTGCTCCACCACCCGCGAACTCCGCCGCCATCTGGAAGTCGCCCACGGCAACGTCCCCCTCTCGGACCGCAAAGTCTTTCCCTGTACTGTTCCCGGATGCGACAGCAGCTTCACAAAGAAGGGCAACCTGACTGTGCACGTGCGCACCGTCCACCAGGGAGAGAAGCGTTTCGTTTGCGGGGAGACCGACCTCTCGGCGTCGAAGCGCGTCGCCGGCTGGCCCGGCGGTGCCGTCCACGGCTGCGGCAAGCGCTACGGGAGCAAGCTGGCCCTCGAGGAACACATTCGCACGGCACACATGGGCTTTCCAAACGCCAAGGCGGAAAGACGCCAGCGGCTGGGCTTGACGCCGAAGGTCTCCGCCCAGCAGCGAAGTAATGCGGCCGCAGCAGGCGCAGGAGCAGGACCGTCGGCGTTGGCAGCGCTGACGGGCGCCGGTTATGCCGAGGAAACGGGCCGCCAGATACCGTGCATGCAGGGAGGGTGCGCGCATCGCTTCCACCGGAACTACGACCTCTGGGTGCATATGGGGAGCAAACATGGCTACTCGGAGGATGAGATTCGAGACCTGTTCATGCAGAAAGCCTTGCTGGCGGAGGATGGCGAGCAACAGTCTTCTTCTACTGCTGCTGCTTCTACGACTGCAGCCACGATGACGGCGGCGATGATGGGAGATCTTTTTGGGCTGTACGGATTGGAGTTTGACAACGACGACGATGGGCCAGGCTACGAGCCGTATGGCCTTAGTGGGAAGTCGGTTGCTGCCGGCCCAGCGGTTCAATATGGGAATGGGGAGGAGAGTGGTGGCGGTGGTGGCTACACAGCGGGAGGGTTTCCCTCGCATAATGAAATGATACACGATATTGATTCCAAGATACCCAGCGCGGCGGGTCCTACTGTTGATGACCTGGCGATGATTGATCCTTTGTTGGAGTTTAATAGCATGGCGGCATAAAGAAAAGTTCTGATATTGTTGGGAATCTGATTGATCTAGTTTCTCTTTCGGGACACACTTTTTCTTTTCCTTCTTTTTCTCCCTTAGACTATGGGATACCATGGCTGATCACTTTCGGGAATTTAATTGAAAAGTATGCCTATCTTTTTCCAGGTCTGGTCCCATCAACTTCTTCTCCGAGTGAAATATGTGAACTACATTCTAGAGCAATTCACAAATAGGGCTGTGACAAGCTGTTTATCTATACACAAGTGCACCGCAGAGTAAAGACTATCAAGGCCACTGCCCAGAGCTCAGTGCACATGCCTTGCTCACCAACTCTCACGGGGGATCCAAGCTACCAACTGTTGCACTCAAGAACCAAACCAAAGATGAGAATCTTGAGGACTATCACCACCTTTACACAATTCTACATCTGTTTGTTCATCTATCCACATCCTTTCCCAGTCATTCTATTTTGATATCTCCTTCATGAAAGATCATCGGGCGTAGATACATGAGGAAGGAAATAACAAAAATAGTCATCCCTCCAAGGGGGCCCTGGATGGAAATCTGCACATTTCCTTTCTCTGGGTGTCCTCAATTCTCAACAAAAATCAATCAAATCCAACGCGCGGTTCCGCTCGCTCCTGACTGCCACATAAGAGATGGGTGAGTAAAACCTGGGTTCCTGGAAAGATCAAGATTGGTCGAAGATATGAAGAAGATTGGAAAAGAACATGTATTAACAAGATTGTCCTGGGCGGTAGAGGGATGGAAAGGCTTGGAAGGAAGTGCGGGCTGAAAAAGGCAAGAGTGATTGTTTTTGTTTTCAATGTTCAATGTACCAGTTGGAGATCGGGGAGACTGGAACAGAGAGATTCGGCTCGTTATTGTCGTCAGAACGTGCCAATTCTCGGTGTTTTGTCTCAATGGTGGGAGTGTTGCAGAGAATGTTTAGGGGAGAGAGAGGTGTTGGTCAAGGTATGAGCGGAGATGAATCGACCAGCTGAAGCCGGGGCTGAGATGAGGAATTTTCCCGGTGCTCAGAAGAGAACCGAGACGTAACCATCTTTGTCGAAAATGTCATGCTCCTCCGGCTCGGGCTGGACTTTCCAAATAAGCTCCGGCTCAGGGACAGATGGAGGACGGTGCTGCACCGGGATCTACGACCAGAACGATTAGCTTTGGTAAGGTAGAAGGGACGAGAGGAACACTTGCCGGATCTTTACGAGGCCACACGTTTGCAAAGCTCGTCTCAACGGTGAGAGCGTCCTTGATGAGCTGTGCCTGTTGCTGAAACGAGCGTCGAGGGGGAGGGGGTCGTGCTCGGCGGACATCCTTGGCTGTGTCCATGCCATACAGCGAGACATTCTGCGCCAAGTCCTTCTCCAAGTCCTGGTCCGACCTCCACACGTCCTCGAAATAATCATCGTTGTCACCTTTCTGGCACCGCTTCTGGAATGGGACAGGGATGCGTGGGCTGGGATTGATGGCTTCCACGGGCACACAGAGTTGAGTCAAATGGCGTAAGAAGACAATCGCCTTTGGGCTTGCATCTCCTGCTGGGATGAGTGACGTGAAAACTCGAGCACAATCGCAAAACAGGTGCACGGCGGGAAGGCCTCTAGCAAGCGCCAGCCAGAGCGCGGTCTTCACGAGTAGATCGTACTTGTCGTTGCCCGCCTGTCTCAACGGCCAATAAGCTAGATCACCAATGGATGCCTGAGGACTGGACGCACGAGGGGCCTCGATGACCCTGGGCGGGAGCCATCCCCATTCGCGCGCCTTGTCCGGCTGGGTTCGGCAGAGAAGCGCCTTGTACGCATGGTAGAACACGGTGAGATTCATGTTGCTCTGGTTGTACTCGTCCCAGTGAAGCGTATCCTTGCAGGCGTCCATGCGTAGGTGCTTCATGCTTACGAAAGCCGAGCGTTCGACTGAGACTGGAAGGGGGTTGACGATCTTTCCTGTAAGTCATCAGTAAGAAGAGACGCTAGTCAAATGGGATGAAAGGTGTGTCTCGTTGGACTTACGCTCCTGCGGATCAAAGTGCAGAGCTGCAAGCACGTCCTTCTTGAAAGCGTTGATCATCTTGGTCGCTGCTTCGAGTTGCTGCCGGGCCTTGGTCGGATTCGCGCGTCTAAGACTCAGCCAGTAGACGGGGCTCGTCGAGTCGCCACGCAATGGCTCGAGGGGTCTTCTCAGGGTCTCAATCTCCGATGCAAAATAAGACTCGTCGATGATGTTGGTCGTGGTCCGCGGGACGAGCTCATCGAACACCTGCCCATAGCGTAACAAGAGATATCTCTCGAGCTCTTCTTGCATGTCCTGTAGTTCATCGTCGGTTGTGAAGCAGAGCATTAAGAGATGCTCATATGTCCCTGGGAAAGCGGATTGTGCGAGATCTGGCAGGGCTGATATCACCTCGTTACGGAGGGTGGATGGATCGAAACCCCTAGTAAACTGGGCCACCAGCTGATCAAGTTTCTCGTTCTCGGCCTCCACAATCTCCTGGTCTTTCTCTTCGATCATGGCACAGTGATGTGGTTCGTCAACGATGATGTCCATCGGCTGTGCGTCCACCGGGTTAGGCCCGCCCGGAACATACGAGAAGTAGTCCATGCTAATCAAGATTCAGGAGAACAGATATATGAAGGCTCGGGCTTGACTAATCTCGGATCTGAAGATAGATTCGTCCTTTGGAGCGTAGGTTAGAAGCAGGGAAAAGCTCAAACACAGCCAGACAAAGCCTTATTTCGGAGCGCCGTGAATCTCCCGAAGCGCCAGTCTTCTGACTGGGCCTCCGGGGATATACAGGCTCTTTGAAGATGACCAGTGAGGCTGTAAGCTGGAAGAGACTGCTATCGCCCCTCAGAGACGTGGCTCGATACTTAGGATGATAAAAGGAATGAGGAGGGATAGGGACAGGAAGGCGTGCAGAGAAAAAGGATGGATGCAGATGAGACCGGAGAAAGGTCTGAACTACAAACGCAAGAAAATAACACGGAGGACCTCAGGCAGTGAGTGTATCAGATGGTCATTCAACGAACATGGTGTGCTGCGCTGGTCCCCCCCATTGTTGCTTAGTCGGCAGCGCTGTCATCGGCGTCCTGAGGCATGAACGCACTAAGCAAACATTCTACCGTGCCTTCACTACTCCTCTTGCATACTCAGAATTATATGTGCTCCTGACTGAGAAACAAAGAAAGGCTCAGTCAAGCAAAATGCAATTGGGTAGACAATCTATACTCCTCGCCTGTCACTGTCATGAAAGCTTGGCATAAATCTGTTCATGATAGACGTGGGGAAAGTCCCCAGCAGCCAGTGTACGCCAGTCCGCTGTATGTTACACATTGCAAGTCTATCAAATCTTTTATCAGGACTCACTAATAACTACACGTCATTGTAACAAGGCATAAGTCTGATGAACTCGAGATACCACACTAAACAGGTCTTAATACTATCTCCCCAAGACACTGTGGATGGCCGAGTTTCTCCCCGCAGCTGACATATACTCTCACCGTTATATTAGACTACGCTTGTTGTTACTATGTCTGATCTCGAGCTAGACATAATTAGTCGAAGTCGGCCGGTTAGATGCCAACGATTCTGAGGTCCCGAGAACGATAAGTGATGTCGCGAATAATGATCTCTCAGGCGAGGTGGCTGACATATAAGAAGAAGACAGAACCCCAATAAAATTGCTGAAAGCGCCAACGATCAATTAATCGCCCAGGAATACCAGAAAGTCGAAAATCGCTGCTGCAACTGAGACTCAGTGAATCATCTATTTGTGATTAAATTGCCAATTTTCTCTATACCTGCGGATCTCCATGGCAGCCATACAAAACGTCGTTCTCAATACTTTGGTGCATATCAGGTTCAGACTGAGAACCTGTAAGGGACGATTCAGCACAACTAAGCTTGAGTTGCTCTGCAGTCACTGCGCCCGCACTTCCAATCACCGGACGAAGTGGACAGTCACTCTGATGATAGCGAAACTGGCCATTCAGCCATGCGGTTAGGGCTAACTAGCGGAACTCTTAGCGCCCATGGTTCTTACCCGCCCCCGCACCTGAACTTGTTGTTCCTGCTGTTGTGCTTATTGTCGTTCGACTGATTTCTCTACACATTTTTGCTCCTGCTTTGAATAAAATTTGCAGACGATGTCTTTTGTACCCTCGGTGGCCTGTTTTATTCTCTTGCCTGTTGCCTATCTTCAAATAATGGAAGACGATCCAGGTTCGCCCCTTCCTCGTTGCCGGACACGACTCGACTGTCTTACACCTTGGCTATTATCAAGAGTACCATTGACCTCTCCTATAACAAGTTGTCGAATTGCTCATCTGAAACGGCATACAAATAAGCAGAGCAAGAAAACTCATGGGAGCTTTACCGATGAGCTGCGTCGCTGGTATATACAGTTAGGCACTGTGCTCCGCCAGTCGAACAGGATTGCCGGAAAAATAGTTCCAGGGTCGTTGGCAGGTAAATATGAAAGCTGAGGCCTCGACCCGACAATTATCAGTCCGAATCATTTAAGTAGCGAGGTCAAGAACAAGAGCTGGGAGCCATGTCTGAGTGGGGGCTCGGCCGCATAACTACAGGAAAAAATGCGCCTGACCCAAAGGACAAATGCAGCTGCAAGCAAAGGATTCTGTCTACTGACGCAAGCTCCACGCCAGCAACACACCGAGGGAAAGATTTGCAGCACCAGATCTAGATCTTGAGGGACTATACGGGACCGGTCCAGTATAGCAAGCAGGGGGCGGAACCCGAGACGGCTCTTTCATCAATCACGGGATAGCCATAATCGACTGAATGAAATGACATGATGGTTATTGTCACAATGTCACTCAACAGTCCGGATGCATCGGCAAGATAAGCTACTGAGTAGCATCTTATTTCAACTTGGCAAACAGAACTCATGCTGCATGCGAGGTAGAACAAGCGGGGTAGATACTAATTAGTTTAGAGTGACCGGACGGTGGATCATATGCTAGCTATGGCGTGCTGTGCCGCCTTCCATCGTTCCTGCCTTGCTAGCCACCAATACTGTCTACCGTCACTAATAAAACCCGCCGTCCATCTACACTTCTCATCTACACTTCTCACCTCTATCGCCAATCTATACTGTCTTCAGTCAATCCCCCTGCCATTCCCATGATGAGCGACTCACAGGACTTAGACAAGCTGCTGAGCAAGCTCACTCGCGACGAGAAGATCTCTCTACTGGCAGCAGCCGACTGGTGGCGCACGCAGGTCATAAAGCGCGATGATGTCTTCGTCCCACACGTCAAGGTCGGCTTCCTTCGCTCAGTCGACACTTTGCCCCGATGGCACGATGCACTTCAACCCAAACGCTAATCTATCCCGCCTTGTACAGTTCACAGATGGTCACAACGGTGCGCGAGGCGAGAGCTATGTCAGCGGTATCAAAGCTGCCTGCTTCCCCTGCGGCACCAGCCTTGGGGCGACCTTTGACCGCGAGCTGCTCTTCCGCACAGGAAAGGAGATCGCCCGCGAAGCCCAGACAAAGGCCGCGAATGTCCTACTCGCTCCTACCATGAATGTCATACGTTCCCCCCGAGGTATCTTTACCCTGCAATCTACGCAGTGAGACACAGGCCGATATCAATGATATCTCCTAGGGGGACGGAATTATGAGACTTACTCCGAGGACCCCTTCGTGCTGGGAGCTCTGGCGGCAGCCTTTGTCAATGGTAGGATCTGCAATCGCAGGCCCCTCTCTTTTGCCAGTTTGTTTACCTGATTCAATTAGGTTGCCAGTCCATTGGTATTGCCGCCACTCCGAAGCACTACGTGGCCAACGACACTGAGAACAACCGCAAACTTCTGACCGCCGACATTGACGAGCAAACTCTTCGTGAGATCTACATGCTTCCATTTCAATTACTGATGAGATGGGCTGGCCCACTTTGTTTCATGACCAGGTATGCGACCAGGTCACCAAAGCAGTGGTCTCACCGGACAATTAATTGACTGACCTGGCTTCATGGTGCAGCTACAACCGCGTGAACGGAAAATATGTTGCTGATAATCCCCAACTAGTCAATCAGGTCCTGCGAGGCGAATGGGGCTTTGATGAAGTGGTTGTTTCAGATTGGATGGGGGTGTACTCTACTGCAGACAGCATAAATGCAGGGGTGGATTTGGAAATGCCCGGGCCAACGAGATGGCGCGGGGAGAAGCTCGCGCGAGCGGTAAATGATGGGCATGTAGCTGAGCAGATCGTCGACGAGTCATCTCGCAGAATCCTGCAGCTTGCCTGTCGTCTCAAGAGGTTCGAACTTCCCGAGGAACCACCCGAAGATGCAGTCGAGAACCCTGAGAGAGATGAGTTTATCTGTGACAGTGGTGCAGAGAGTATGATCCTCTTAAAGGACGAAAACATTCTTCCACTGCCAAAAGGTGTCACAGTGGCTTTGATAGGACACCATGCTATGGAAGCCAGTCTTGGTGGAGGAGGGAGTGCGCGGGTATATTCCCTGCACGCTGTCTCACCCAAAGAGGGACTCGATCAAGCTGGCTTTCAAGTCAAGGCTGTGCCTGGAGTTCCAGTATTTGGTTCCCTGCCGCATGCTGATCCTTCAATCATGTTTTCCTCGGATACTAAGATGCAGGCAAAGGAGCCAGTAAACCTGGAATGGTTCAATGGCCATGTGATTGGTAAGGGCCCGGTCTTTTCAGAGACCAAAGAGCAGGCCGAGTACATGATCAAGGAGAAATGGCCGGACTGCCTCAGTCAAGACTACTGCACCCGAATGACTTTTGGTATTCGTCCGTTAACGTCTGGGGAGCACATCTTGTCTATCATTTCGACCGGGCCTGCAGTCTGCTATATCAATGGTGACAAGGTTTTTGAGAGACCTCAAGAGACCGACTTGCGTCCAGAATCTTTTTACTTTTTCAAGTCGAGGTTGGAGCGACGGTTTACCTACCCAATGCAAGCAGGTCAATCATACACGCTAATGCTAGAATCGTGGAATACCGATCCTCTTATTCTCCATGCCAAGCCTCTCTTCGGTCGAATGTTCCAAGGGTCTGCTCTGCGGTTTCATGAGTTTATCGATATTCCCAGCAGAATCGAAGATGCGCGTACAGTAGCACAGGAAGTGGAGTATGCCATCGTCTGCGTGGGAACGACCAACGAGATTGAATCTGAAGGATTCGATTGGGAGTCTATAGATCTATCGTCCCTTCAGTACGAGCAGATCGCCGCTGTCGCTGCGGTAAACCCTCGCACAATCGTGGTGAATTTCAGCGGAGGACCCGTTGGGCTCAACCAATTTATAAATTCCGTGCCAGCAGTTGTGCAGGCATGGTTTCCAGGTCAAGAAGCTGGTCATTCATTGGCACGCGTGCTCGGCGGAGACACGAACCCCGGCGGTCGTCTCCCCTTCTCGTGGCCACGTCGAGATGAAGACAATCCCAGCTTTCCCAATTTCCCGTGCGACGAGAACAACGTGATCCGATATGCCGAAGGGCTTGACGTTGGTAATAGATACTATGATCGCCCGGAGAACCCAGAGCCACTGTTTCCGTTTGGGTTCGGCCTGTCTTATACCTACTTCAAGGTCTTCGGAGTTTGTATCACAGACACGTCGGTCTCAGATCCAGAAAGCACGGTGGTAGTCTCTTGTCGGGTTCGGAACATCGGGATACGAAGGGGGGCAACTGTCATTCAGTACTACGTCAGCCCGCCACGGGACAGGGTGGAGAGCCAACGGCCATTGAAAGAACTTAAGGAGTTCCGAAAATTGAGCCTACAGCCCGGCGAAGTGCAGGATATGTCTGTCACGTTGGATAAATACAGTGTCAGCAGTTACAATGCTCAACAGCACTGCTGGGAGGTAAGGGAGGGTCAATACAAAGTGCATGTCGGGCTTTCATCTACAGAGATTTCTTCGACAGTTGGCTTTCATGTTGGCCGAGGCTTCAAGTGGCGCGGTCTATAGATGTGGTTCATAGATGGCGGATGGGGCTATGGAGAAGAGATGGTCGAGACAACCAAGAACTCCGTTCATGGGTAGAAAAGAAGAGGAAGGCCCGCAGGGCCTTCGCTCTGATCTATGTGCTGTACGTATTGAGTACCATGGGTGCCTAAGGCACCATGGTCGGAAATATGACGGGTCGTCAAGGAGCAGAAGTTTGCGCTCTGGGTTGTGATGGTGTATGCTCTGAAGTCCAGTCTGATGTCAGCCATTACACCGCTGTCTCTCATTGAGATATCACAGCAGCTCGGGGTTTGATTCCCCTTTTTTGTGTTCGTTTTGTTACATACACAGTCGGTCTACCTGGTCTACCTAGTCTGCCTTTTGTGTTTTGTTTTTCTTTGCATAGCAACGGATCTATACTCATTGCGCGAGTAGATTTCTTATCTTACTTATAAGAAAAAATAAAGGCCAGGCTAAGACAAAAAGAAGTCTCTGGGTGTGCATGATACCAAATTTTCGGTCGGTTGTTCATACAACCAACCTTCTTCCCCTGCACAGTGGGCCCGCCCACCCAGATAAGAATATATGAGAGCAAAAAGTCAACTCCGATGCGGGGAATCGAACCCCGAGCTGCTGTGATATCTCAATGAGAGACAGCGATGTTAGCCATTACACCACATCGGATCTTGTTGGAAGGATGTCAACGTTATAGCGTTGTCACGTCTTTGCTAGTTCTTGACAGAGTTGAACCCCAACCGCAATAGAAGCCTGAAACTTAGAACCCGAATTTTAAGCTCAAGTCCCGCATATACATTGCGGGTTGTCCTGTGATACAGATTAGCCGCCTTATGCCTACCTACGCTCCTCCTAGCATTTTACCCATAAGATGTGGAAAGGCGCTCATTTCCGAGTATACATCGCTGATACAATAATCGGGCACCCAGCTTGTCTTCTCTTCTCCTACTACCACAGGATCGCCAGCCAGCGTGCGCATCATCAGATCGGGGACCTTTTTGTAGGGCTCGTTGCGCGAGCAAGATTTAGAATCGCCAAATCGAATTAGCAGGCTCTGCGAAGTAAAGACACCCCCCATAACCTGTCCCACAAGCTGATTGAACCTACCCTGGGCTCCAGTCTCGTCACCTACAAAAACATGCTCGTGGGACAGGCTATGGGGGAGTGCTGGTGGCGTTTCCTGAATAGCAGCCTCTTTCTCGGTGAACGAACCGGAAATCCAAGCTATTGTAAGGAGTATGTGCGAAATGATAATCACCGCTAACCAGGAAGAGTAGTTAGTAATAAAAGTTAATCAACCACTCTCCTGTACATGCCCAGAATTCGACATGTCTAAGATTGCGAAACTCCGACAACCTTGAACACTGAAACCAATCTTCACTGAGAAAGGGAACATTAAGGAACTCCATCCTCCTGACAACATTGGAGTGTATCACGAGAAAAGAAAAGAACTCCATTTGGGCCCTAAAAAGGACAGCGGCAGGTCCGTGGAGTCTCTTGGCCGCATCGCCGGGAAACTCGGACGAGCACGATTATTCCTAGGCAGAATCATCCAGGGATCTCAAGCAAGTTCCCCTGCCCATCCCTCAAAGGGCAGTGATGCATCCCTTGAAGGGCTCGACTTTGGATGCCCTTTGATCCGCATCATCATTTGGTCAATATCTTCGGAGACTAGGCGAAGTCTTCTTGAGTTGGTGTCTGTCGTACGGGCTCATCTCGAAGATTCCAGTCTGAAACCCGGTCATCGAGACGGCTTCCTTCAGCATGTCCTTGTCGGTCGCCTGCGGCTGAGTTGTACGTGCTTCTTTGGGCTTTGCTAGGTGCCTGCCTGGGGCTGGACCAAAGGTCCTGTCAAGCCGGGCGCAGTAATGGAAAGCCGGCTCCTCGACCGGCGTCACAAATGCGATCGGATTAATTTAGTTCTTGGGTTTCTTTTGGGTGATTGAGCAATCTCTTTCATCATCACTGGATTAGGCGAATTCATCCAGCTAGGTGCAGTCTGCCTTGTATTTCTTCTTCTTGGCATTTTGGAATCTGGCGTGCATGGTCAGACTTCTCTCGGACTCGTCGGCACTCTGTGGGCCATAGCATCTGAACAAGTTTCCCTTGTTGTCGAGATTTTGCGGCAGACCTACCAGAGCCACCCCCCTATCTGGCCGGTGGCTCCTCGAAAATAATGAGTCTGGCGTCCGCCAGATCTAGGCTAGATGGGGGGAATCCGGCACTCAATGAACGATATCTCCCCATGGATGATGGGTGATATCTCTCCATGTAGAAAATGCACGACACGCGTCATTTAGACGTCGTCTGGCATCCTCGAGCGCACCACGGTGGAGTTTTCACTACCAAGAACACGCTGTGACTTCTGTGCTTTGGCAATGCTCCCGGCGATTACAAAAGTCAATACTATCTATGTTAGTATATACGTAAACAATGTAAAGGACAGTGAGATTTACCTGTGCCGGCCTCTTCCACAAGTTTCTAATATCCTGGTGTCTGGTTGACACCGACGAATGCACATGGTTAACATTTCCCCTCCGAGTGTACCGGTCGAAACTAACTGTTGCAAAGTCTGGCTCCCAGGACTTGATGCAATCAGGAATGTCGACATCGGTGTTGGAAATTGCCAACAAAAGTGGTGAAGCAACAGAAAGCCTTTCCAAAAGCTATTGGACAGTGGTCGCCACTTCCTGTCTTGGGATCGAGTAGAGTATGGCCCCCGTCTAGGATGACCACGCTCACTTTTTCGGGAATAATCGCACGGTCATAATCGCACGGTCATGGATGGCTGCGACGAGTTTCCCGGGGGTAGTTATGAAGAGCCTGGCGACGACGCACCTACCCGAGTGTGTAGTAGGTGAGGTGCAAGTACCAGATCCAAAGAGACGTACCACCTGAATCAGGCCATCGAAATTCTTTTCGATCAGCGCTGCAATCTCTGCGGCTTGCTTCGCCGCCTCCTTGGTTTCTGTCACAAAGATGGAGCCACGAGTCGAAAAGAGCTTCGAGGCGCCGAATCTCATCAATCCATTCCTTCTTTTGATCGTCGATATGGACATTCGTCGCTGCATCACAGCACTCCCCTTGGCGCCTTGGACTGATGTCGAGATCCTCAAAGTGTCGATATAGTATCAACCTTGTAGCCGACGGCGGAACCCCACGCCGCGCCGGGGGGAACTGGCAGAAAGAATAGGAGCTGGAGGCGAGGCCATGACACAAGGATAGTGGCGAGTTCTAACTTGAAGTCACCTTCTTTCTGGGCTTCGGGATTTTCCAGGCGTTGGTGGATGTATGAAGAGTGAGGGTAGATGGAGGAGTAAGAATGAAGATGGATGGAGGAGGAAAGAAAAAAAAAAAAAAAAAAAGAGGGGGGAGGGGGAGGAGCCTTTTCATGTTGCCAGAGAGGGTGGGAGGACGAAGGTGAAGAGGACGAATGGTCTCGGATTCAATGGTTGAGAGATTCTGCTTCATCTATTGATGGACAATGGTGAAGTTATCCAGGTGCTGCTGCCTTGAATGGAATGTTTTAGGGCCAGCTTCATTCATCAAGCATTATGGCTTTCCACACAACAACCGCTCGAACCTCTTTTCTGCTACATTAACTGTAGCTGGCAGTCTCCCAGGCTTTGACTTGAATCAAGTCAATACTATTCCTAAGTGCAACTTTCCCACCCCCGCCTGGATTGGTTGCAAGGAGAGATCGCGTACTTTGCTACGGTAGCAACGGACCAGAGGTTACTACACTTGAGGAACTACTGAAGAAGAATCTTCTTTTCGAGTGGGGGTTCTACCAACCGATCCAAATTCCGACAAACGACGAAGTCGAAGGTTCATCCCGAGCGGCCCACTGACAAGAGCAATGACAAGCAAACAAATGCGTGACGGGCAATATCCATCCTTCAGATTCGATGCACACCAGCTCACCGGACTCGATCCGTGGGAACCTGGCTGCGTGAGGAGTACTACGCGAACAGGAAGAATAACGAAGTCTGATGAAGAAGATAAGATATGAAGTCGGAACCCCGGCCCAGGTTGGCGGCGCTTACCTTCAGTTGAGATTTTATGTCCACCAGCTGAGCGGAACTCGATCCGTGGTGTCCTGGATGGGCGAGGAGTATTACACCGACAAGGAAGGATGAGAAGTCGACCCTCCAGGGCAAGGTTGCGGCGATGCCTTCAGGAAATGCAGGGTCCTTTCTGGCAGTAAAGGGTCATTAAAAGAACTCTTGTCTACGACGGTGGGCGACGCATGCCATTTTGCAAGAATCTCAGGTCTGCCGATGGTAAACCATACCTTGTCAATCACTACCTCACGAGCACCGCCTTATCCTTGCTATCTCAAAGCGCAACCATCGGGCTTGGAAGAAGCTACTTGACTAATACAGAATAACTGCATCAGAATCAGAAGGGTTATCAGGGGTAGTAAGGTATTTTAAAGTCGAAGGTATTGCTACATCGGGGAGGGTTCTTTACTAAGGGATACTACATGTATATAATTTGAGACATTGGGATCATATCTGGGTAAATTATGCAGTGCATTCAAGCTATCTATCAGTCAAGCCAAGGAGATTGGTCTGGTCTTTGCGAATCGGCCAGATTGTCATTCGGGCCGAGTGGGCACTATACGTGGGCTTTCCTGATTTCACGGAGACAATCTTCTATGATAGCTGATGAGTTTTCGAAATCAGCCGCGGGTTATCCTACTTATCCTATTTATGAGAATTAGACTCTCGCGATTATCATTTTGTCTCCTTTTATCTTGCAGTGGGCCAGCTGTTTTGTGCATTCTGATATAGTTTCTTATCCTCGAGGACAGCGATGCCAAACAATTGGTTCAGCCCCTGCCCAGTAGCGAGGCAGTGCGGGAAGTACCGTGGAAAAGAATATATGCAAGTACCAGAAGCGTGGCCACGGCTACTTTCCCCAGTCTTAAGGATGGAATGCGAATACAGATGAAGTGAACTCGGCTCACAACTGAATTATGACATGCGATACCCAAAGTCGCGCTGGTAGTCTATGGAACTTTAGAAAAACGAAAACACTCGACCTCGTCTCCTCTTCCCAACAGGCCCTTGCTCATCCACATGTAAACAAGGAAAGCCGACGGAGAGAAGAGAAAGAAAAGAGAAGTTACTCTGTGAAATGTCATGATCTCATCAATCTATTCATCAAATTCCATCGGCTTCGTTTCCCCATAGAGAAGAGCCGAAGGCCAAGGAACACGGGAAAAGAGAACATTGGACATGGGAATCTCAAAGCGTCGGGATGGAAATGGTGATAGAAAGAAGAGAAATGCAAGCAAGGAAAATAAAAGAAAAGAAAAGAAATATCCATTGTCATCTTCCGAATTCTTCAGTGCAAACGCCATCGCAAGTGTCAATGTCATCACATGAGAAACACAAAAACAAAACCGAGCAACAGCACCAGGGCAGAAACCCCCCACATGGTATCATAAGCGAATCTCAGAAAGCCCCAGCGCATCATCATCATGCATCTACTACTGTCCCTCTCCGGGAAAGGTTTACTGAGAGGCGCACTGCACGCGCTCAGCACCAGGAGGAACATCATCGTCATCCTCGTCCATGGAGTTGGCAGCTCCATGGGCGCGCGCCTGGGAGTAATCGCTGCCGTCAATGTCTTCAATCTCGAAGTCCTCGACCATGGCATCAGCCGCGGGCTTGGGCTGCTCCAAGCGGGGAGGCAGGACCTGTTCGAGCAACTCGAGGTTCTTGAGCTGGTCCTTCTCAGGGAACTTGACGTCGAACTGGATGTAGAGGTTGCCGAAGTCGTGGTGGCGGTAGGAAGGCATACCCTGGCCCTTGATGACCTTGATAGCACCTGCGGAGTTTGTCAGTCAAGGAGCCGCACAACGGGCTAAGCTGGGAATACTAACCAGGAGTGATGACCTCGCCAGGGGCGATGTTGACGGTCAACCAGCGCTCATCCAAGTGCTCAATGTTGATGGTGCCACCGGCGAGAGCGGTGAGCAGGTCGATCTCAGCCTGGTAGAAAAGGTCGTCATCCTTGCGCTGGAAGCGAGGGTGCGGCTTCTGCTCGATCTCAAAGACCACATCACCGGGCATAACGCCGGGCATCTGGTCACCCTCACCGCGGAACTCGATCTTCTGTCCGTTCTTGACACCCTTGTCCACGTGGACGTGGAGGACCTTACGCTCGACCACGGTCTTCTTGCCGTTACACTTCTTACAGCGATCCTTATCGCGGATGATCTCGCCCTCGCCGTTACAGTCGGGGCAGACGGTCTGGAAGCGCTGGATCATGGGACCCATCTGGCGCATCATCGTCTTCATACCACTGCCGTTACAGCCCGTGCAGGACTTGACAGCACCCTCCTTACCACCGCGACCGTCACAGCCCGCGCAGATGACGGACTTCTGCAGAGCCAGCTTCGACACCTTACCGCGGTAGATGTCCTCCAGGTTGACCTTGTGCACGTGGTGGATAGTGCGGGCTTTCTTGGGGCCCTGGTCGCGCATGCCGCCGCCGAACATGCCTCCGAAACCACCGCCGCCCCCGAAGAACTGGGCGAACAGATCCTCAGCGCCCATACCGCCGCCGGCACCACCATGCTCGAGACCCTCCTCACCGAGCTGGTCGTAGAGGGAACGCTTCTGGGGGTCGGACAGGACCTCGTAAGCGTGGGACAACTCCTTGAACTTCTCGGCAGCTTCAGGGTTGTTGGTGTTCTTGTCTGTGGGTGTAGGAACACTGATTAGTGCACCGAACGAGGTAACTGGCGCAATCGCGACTGTGGAAGCACATACCAGGGTGATACTTCAAAGCACCCTTCTTGTAGGCAGTCTTAAGTTGGGCCTCAGTGGCCGTGGGGGGGACCTGTCCGTCTCGCTGTTAATCCGCAAGTTTCAAACCAGAACTCAAATTTGCAGAAAAACGTACCCCGAGGGTGTCGTAGAACTTGGTTTCCTTGACCATTTTGATCTAAATCTGAAATTTTGAGGGGGTGGAAGAAGGGGGGTATCGAGTGATGTCGAAATCAAAGAACTTTTCGGAAAGTGAAAGGCGAGGGAAATTCAGTCGGCAAGTCTACAGCTGAGGGTATTGAAAAAAGCGACGAAGGGCGAAAACGGGGATCAGAAGCGCCGGTTTTCGAGCAAGGAAGCGCGCACAGCGACGAGAAGTGAAAGAGAGGGGGTGGATAAGGGTGAGAGAAAGCGGAGGAGAAGACGAGAGGAGAGGAGAGTTGTTGAACAGAGAGACAAGACAACTCGTTCGGGATTATCAGAGCCAAGGGAGTAACAGCAAGCCTCAGGCGGCGAAAGAAAAGAGGCGGAGTTTTGGTCACTGGTAAATTACCGGTAACAGGCACCAAGTTTGCCAAGCGTTGCGGGCGATCTCAGGGATTTTGATACCGGAGATACGATGTGGCGAAAATCCGGAAGTATAGAAAATTATGATAAAAAAAATTACTTTAGTATTAAGGAGATGAGGAGGATTGAACTGATGAACTGATGAACCGAGAAAGAACTAAGAAAGATAGACAACGTAATCATTCCTTCCAGACCAGACGCAACCAGGCTGCTTTTGAACCAATTGAGAGGGCGAGAATAGTGAGTAGGTGTCTTATCCTCAGACTGAATGATGATGTTCTCGTTGTTTCGACTGCCCCGTCATCCGCCGCTTTGCTGGCCCGAGCGCGCCTGGAAGAGTGTCCATGGCTTTCGGTGCACTTCCATCGCTTTCCATCACTTTCCATTCCTTTCTGCGGTAGCAATCAGGCTGTCCAGGTTGGTAATCTATACTTCAGCTCCAACTTTACACGTCTTTTCATGTGGAAATGGTCCGAATTGATCATCAAAAGGGTGCTCAATCCTAAAATTAGATAGTAATCCCATACGGACCGACAATAGTTCTCACAATCAAGAATATTATCATTAACCAGTATCCGAACTGTAAGTGTTGCAGGACCACTGCAAAAATTGGAAGGCATGTTTACGACCACACCGCTGAACCAGGAGCCAATCATGTGGGGACGGGATGTTGGTTGTCAGGCAGAAAAGTCTTAAGGAGGTAATGAAAATTCCGGGCCGACTGTAGCGCTACCGCCACCTTAGGCTCACCACAACACCGCCTAGCTATTCTAGATTGGGGAATATACCTGCCAGTTAGGGCTCAATGCTTAACTCCTTCTCTACAAGAGGATAGCACATCTCCTACTACCTTGTAGATGGGAGGTTGAAAGACTGAGCTGGTCTTGTACTCTGCCACTTGTGTTCAGTTCAGCCTTTCAACCTCAGATGATACATCCTATCACTCGCTTGCACACTACCATGTGAACTTGCGCGAGGCTACGTCTTCAAGCAACTCCCATAACACGATTGGAGAATTGTCATGCATTATACGCTATGCCAAAACCGACTATCTAGATACAAAATGCAAGGAAGAGACTCGTGTGTCCCGTGCCGCTTCCACATATGCTCATGTACAATTCTAGAACAGACGCAGAAAGAAAATAAAAATCCTTGACGGCGCAAGGTGCTTACCCCATCTACTTCCTCCCCCACTTCTTCACGCGGAACACATAGTAAAGAGCAATGGCCGCCGCGACGTTGAATCCCCAATAACACCAGAAGATGCCATAGTTCCGCCATCTCTCATCCCAGTAGATCCACCGGAGCGCCAGATACTGGTCCGCGGAGGACATGGAGCAATACTCGCAGCCCGCGGTGGCGTTGGAGTTGTACAGCTGACCCCCGGCGGCGGAGACGTAACGATCCAGGTACTGACCGCAGGTCTGGCCGGCGGGCGGGTCGAAGACACTCAGCTCCGCCGCGTTGCACTCCACCGAGCGGCCGTGGAGGATGGTACTGCTCATACCGCCGATGTAGTAGGTGAACGGGGAGACGCGGTACATGAAGATCCAGAAGCCGGGGAGATCACCCGGGGGCTGCATGACGCCGTTGAAGATGAAGGAGAAACCGAACATCAGAGTAGCCAGCATGGCGGCGAGGGTGGGCTCGCCGATCGCGCAGACGACCAACTGGGCCATGCTGGATGCATAGATGAAGAACTGGACGATGAACAGCAGGGCAAGGCCACGTCGCTCGGCGTCCTGGCCGGTACCTATCACCGTCCAGTAGTAGCAGGCCCAGGAGCAGATGCCCAGAACAATCTGCCAAGGGATCTCGACGAGCACCTGTGAGATGATGAAAACCTTCCACGAGTAGACTCGCGAGGGTCGCTCGCGGACCTCGTAGAGAGCACGCTGCCGGACGAACTTGGGCATGATCTGGTTGACTAGGGTGTTGAAAATCGTGCAGAGCAGGAAGATACTGAAGAGAGTGTTCTGGAACCCCTGCTGCGTGTTGTTGGACTTGAAGAAGGAGAAACCGATGAAGAGACCGGAGATGATGCCGAGCACGTACTTCGAGAACAGGTACTCGGGCTGGCGGTAGTACTGCTGGAACACTCGCTGCAGGACGTAGTAAAGCTGGCTGGTCAGCGGCATCGCGAACTCCGCGTCGCTGTCATCACCGGTGTGCGTCTGGGGCTCCGGCTGTTGCTGGGCATCCTGGAGCCGGGTGACCTCGGCGTGGACCGCCTTGAACTCGGGGCTGTCGTTCCAGATCTGCACCCAGTCGGGTCCCTTGGTGTTATCCCCAGAGACAATTTCGAGAATGTATTCAGCCGGGTTCTCCAGGTCGCCGCAGGTTCGACCGCCGTTGCGTTTGAAGTAGTCGAGCAGGATCTGGGAGTTCGGGCCGATATCACCAAAGTAGACGGTCCGGCCTCCCTTGGCGAGGAAGAGCAGGCGATCGAATGTCTGGAAAAGCAGGGCACTCGGTTGATGGATCGTAGCCAGCACTGCTTGTCCGTGGTCCGCCAGTCGTCGCAGAAGCGAGCAGATGGTCCAAGAGCTCTGAGAATCCAGACCGCTGGTGGGCTCATCCAGGAAGATCAGAAGCGTCGGCTTGGCCGCTAACTCAACACCAATACTGAGTAGTTTTCTTTGTTCCACGTTCAAGCCCTCGCCCAGTGAGCCTACTACAGCCTCGGCAAAGTCTTGCATGCGCAGGATCTTGATGACTTCTTCCACGTACTCGAACTTCTCTTCCTTAGGCACAGACCGGGGCTGGCGAAGCATCGCGCTGAACCGGAGGGCTTCACGAACGGTGGTGGTTTCCAGGTGAAGATCCTGCTGCTGCACGTAACCGGTTCTCCGGGGGAAATTGGCCGCCAGGGGTCGCCCGTTGACCACAACATCACCGGTCACCACGCCGATGGAGACTCTTTGAGCAAGAACATCCAAAAGGGTGGTTTTACCGGCGCCCGAAACACCCATCAGTGCCGTTAATGTGCCAGGCTTGACCCATCCGTTGACGTTGTCCAGAAGCCGTCGTGTACCCTCTTTGACCGGGATGTCGTAGTTGAGGGCTTTCCATGAGAGGATGTCCGTTTGCTCAGGAAGGTGGATGACTTCGTCCTCGTTGCTTTGTAATTCCGGCTTCGGGGGAGCTGCCTTACCACCTTCCACTCCCTCCGAGGCGGCCAAAAACTGAGGGACGTGACCCGGGCGGAAAACCAGAGTCTCTGCCTTGGATGACTCGCCGGTGTTGATTTCGGAGAAGAACAAGCAGGTGCAGGTAAAGAAGATCATGAAAGCGAGGAGAATACCGAAATTCCTCCAGATGTGGGAGTAGTAATACTCGTAATTCTGTTCAATAAAGGCATCCCCGGAAACGTAGCGTTCGCCAGCTACGGCTCCCACAGCTGAACAGATGAATGAAGACCCCGTACCATAGCTTGGGATCACCGATGCACAAGGGAAGTTCCGCCCATGAAACTCATTAGACACCAATGCCTCGAAGGCGTAGAAGATCGGGTTGATCCAGCGAATCCAAGAGAGCCATGGGTGCATGTAGGGTTGCGGTAGGGTGAAGCCGGTATAGACCACGATGCAAAGGATCATCACACCTGCCATTGCCATGGCTTGCGTAACCGTCTTGGTAGCTGCAGCTAATGTCCGGAAAATTCCCGACATCGTCAGGATCGCCATAATGAGAAACAGGTAGTAGATGAAGAACTGTGACGGTTCCCGGCGCAGGTTGGTCATGAAGTAGAGGACGATACAAAAGACGGAGCAGCGCATCAATTTGATTGGTAGGTCCATGATTATGCTGGCGAGGGATTCGGCAAATGGGTGGACAAACGCATAGCCTGCCTGCTTCGAGGCAATCGGCCTCTGGCTGTATAGTTGCATGATCTCATTCATCGTAACCAAAGCGTTCATGAGGACGGAAAAATACAAGACAGCGCCTTTCTGGAAGAAAGCGGTGGTTGTGTTGGGCGAGTTGTAGAAGATGGATCCAATAACCAGAGACAGGATAACTTGAACGATGACGGTGGACATTGCCGTGGGAAGATCATTGCGCAGCCGCTGAAATGCTCTGCGCAGACAGAGACGCACCTGCATCGGGACGGATAGAAGGTATGGACTTTGAGCTCTAGTATGGCGCGCTTGCCGCTCTTCGTGGTGTTGCTTGAACTCTCTAGCTTCGTCGGCGCCGACTGGGTGGTCGCGTTGATATTGCTCTATCTGAGCGCAGAGCTCTTTGTATTCGGGGCTGCGCTTCCAATAATCGGCGAATTCCTGAGGGGTGCGAGGGACCTTGTCAACCATGTCTGGACGTGCCCTGCGCTCCCCAGGGTTAGTGATGGACGTGAGAAAATCGCCACTAACTTGACGTTCTGGCAGCTCCCATCCCATCTCCTGGAAGAAGGCCACAGCGCGATCACTAGGGCCGTAGTAGATCTCGTAGCCTTCATATAGAAGGACGACCTTATCGAACAGGTCGTACATCGACTGAGATGCCTGATAGGCGGCAACCGCATGGCACGACTGTCCAATGTCGGCAGAGAGGCGTAAGGACTTGATGAGCTTCAGGGCAGACGCGGAATCCAAGCCGCGAGTGCTGTTGTCCCAGGCTCCGATCCGACTCCGAGAAAGGAACATTTCAGCGATACTGACTCGCTTGCGCTCGCCACCACTGACTCCTCGAATGAAATTGTCTCCAACCTTGGTGTTGATGGTTTGGGTGAGGCCGAACACCGAAAGAACGACTTGGGTGAGCGTGTCGACATACTCTTCGCGCGTAATACCTTCGAGGCGTCGTTGAGGAGTACGCGCATAAGCCGCAAATGAGAGGGTCTGGCCAACTGTCAAATGGGGGAAGTGCTGGTCAACCTCCCCATTGTAGGCGACTTCGCCACGATGATGCTTGATCATGTCATCGTATGCCAGTCCCTGGAACTGGATATTACTTTGAGGTTCAAGAGTCAGCCCCCCGAGATGTCCACAAAGAGTCTTCAAGAAGGTCGAACAGCCACTTCCTGGACGACCAAGTACCAGAAGCAGCTCACCACTCTGAAGTAGCCCGTCAAAGTTGTGAAGAATCTGGCGTGGGGGAGGCGACCGTTCTCCCGAAAGAAGTCGGGAGATTCGACGGAAAGGGGTCGTCAGCTGCGTGAGAAGTGTTTCCTGAAGTCGTAGTGCCGAACCCGAGCCGGAGATACACAAGTTGGAGAAGACGACGCCCTGAGTTTGTGGTGTGATTCCTGCCTGACTGTTTGCCCTCAGAACCATTGCTGCCCATCGTCGATGGTCAAATTCCGGATTCGTGGGATCCAATCGGGGGTCGTTCTTTTCGTCAAGGGTCGCAGTGTGTGAGAGTGTCCGGCCATGTCGACTCGAAGCGATTCGTGTAAGATTTTGAAGCTCCTCCTGCTCGTCTTCAGATGTTAATGATACGCTCGAGTCCGACCGATGGTCGCCGAGCACATCTCCGACTTTCTGCATGGCGCCGCCGGAAATGATAATAAACTCGCTAGAACAATCAGTTGATGTTCAGAGGATAGGGCCTCTGAGCCTGAGTGGTTGTGGCCTATGTTGCGCTGGAAATAAGGTTGTACGAAAGCGAACTGATTGAATAGGGACAAGCGAATCCAAAGGTGGATGAATGTATATCAGGAGGGAGAATTTTGTTAAGTATGATTTACCCCTTCCCCTCTCAAGCTGCGTTCATCAGTCTCATATTTAAAATGCTTCCAAACGAAGACGTCGGCAAAGCGCAGACCGCAGCCCGAGACTGAACCACTGGTCCTATTCATCATAGTTTTTATGGTTATGCCTCGAACCCGGAAGGAGGTGAAGCCGGCCCCACGAGATGGAGACGGCTATTCTAGAATGCATTGGCCCAGGCGCCCCCGAGTCGCCATGCACAACTAGAAGTCTGAGTACAAGTTTTTTAAGGCACAGCGCCTGGGGAACGGAGATAGTAGATCGGTCCCGAGCCCCGTGGCAGCAATCCCGTTGGTATGACCAGATTTTGCACTCAGGAGCGGAGCCACTTCGCCTTGTTGGCACGCCGATATTCGCGGTTTAGAGGGCCAGGGGTCGCTTAAAGTTTGTCTGACTCCGACTATCACCCCCTGCAAGTGCTCGAATCGAGAGTTGACTTTGGAGAATTTCCATGCTTTTTCCCCCCTCGCCACATGCGTCAAATCCGGTCTGACGCGCCACAAGGCTCACAATTGAGGCCCAAGCAATAATTGAACCAATCCAGAGGAAGAACTTTGTTGCATTTTTGGCGCTGATTCATCGCGCTGGTTTATCGGTACCGTGAGATGATCTTCAGCACAGCAATTGTGCAGTCGCTGGGGCAGTCGGCGAAACGGAATTCCTAGCGCCGACATCGCGGCGCGCCCGCTGCCCGACTACCGATTGTGGGTTCACAACTGTCATTTGAGGAAGTCTCGAGGTTAGTACCGTGGTACAGCGTTTCACATCTCAGGTCCAACACCCTCATGAATGGAAACATCCGAGGGGCCAGGGGAAGCTCGTCGGCTATTGCAGACACACTGCGTTATCTCCGTCCGACGTGTTAAGAGATGGGGAATGCTTGTCATCATGTGATCTTGAGGCGACAAGATATACGTATACCCTCACTGTGGGAAATGATTCATCGATAAGCTATTGCTTCTGCGGCATGGTATGTAGAAGAGCCGTTGAAGTCCGTCTAGGAAGTCAATGCCAGGCGAACCGTTCTTTGTAGGCAGGTGGGATTGCCAATTCATCCGAATTTCAAGGCAGCTAGCTGTCTTCAGACCAAGGCGAAGCCCCTCAATGACAGACACTCAGGGGTCAAAATCATCTCCAGCAACAGAGTTTCATGATCGAATAAGTCGAAAGTCTAGAATCATGGCCACAAATTCGAGTCATAGTCACCAAAGCCTGGAACCCATACTCAATTCAAGCATGCTCCATAACCCAGGGAGATCATGGATGGGAAAGGAGGGAATCCCATTCGCGCTGCTGCCCATGAGGGAAAAAAGGGATTCAAACAACGCAAACAGAGCTTCGTCCCCGGCCGCCCGGAATGGAAAGCGGTGAAGCCCACCATGCAGTCCAGTAGCTAGAAAAAAAAACCACCACAAACTTGATTCACTCTTTTCCTTTTCTCTTCTTCTTCTCTCTAAGCGCCATCCTTACCAATGCTGCGTTTCTTTGCTACACACGACGAGATCCCTATCTCGTCTTTCTTTCTCGGTTCTTGGCCTATTCTCACGGATCAGCCTCCCGAGAAGAAATTTACCCTGCAAATGAGAAATTCGGAGGAATCTTCACCCAACCACCCGCTTCCCCCTCTTCTTCACGAAGAGGAAAAGCCGGTACTGCCCGCAAGGGCCTGGTGTGATATGCACCTGCAACTGGCATCAGAAACATCGGGGGAGTGAAGGAGCCAGGAAACTGGCCCCCTTTCGCTCGTTTCCCCATGGGAGAGTCGTTGCGAAGATTGTGTGCCACTGGTGACACTTTAGTGCAATACGCAGCATGCTCGGGTTTCTTTTCTTCACGGAGGACTGGGACCGGGTATAATTCGATTCCGATTATTCTGGTAGGGATGGCGCTTCACCTCTCTTTTTTTCCCAGGTCAGTTTTTACCACCCCCGCTCCCACTTGTCTGTTGGGCGATTGTTATATCGCTTGGTGGGAGACTGGAAAGTGCTTGTTTGAAGCCCCGCTAATTGTTGGGTTTGGGGCTTGTATGGTGCACCATCCATGCAAGCATTCTAGGGTGTCGGGCTGTTGGTGTCGGTGCGGTGGTCGGACTTGGTGCAACTCATGGCAAGGATGAAAATAAGTGAACTGGCGACCAGCGGTATCATAGCATCAAAGAGCTTTTAGTAGAAATTTTCAATACAATATCCTAGGTCTCAACGCAGCTTTTCCGGCTTTTAAAACAACAATGTAGAATCGGCATCTTAAAGTGTCCAATTACCAGAATACTCAATTTCCCTTATAAACCAATTGAATTTTGAACAATTGAAACGCTTGATATCTAACAGGATATTATAATCGAAGTGAACCTTGACCCCCGTACACACAATCAAGGGATATTTTTCTGGTGTTGCGGTGTGTCAATGGAAACGAAATAGAAATGGAAATCGTGGCCTCCCTGTTGCTCCCTCTTTTATCATGATGGCATTCGTTGCTCTTCGCAATCATTAGTCTACTCCTCGTCACCAATCTGCGCACACAAGTTAGTCAGCGAGGCAATTCAAAGGAGGATCCAGCGTAGAGACAAACCTTAGGAGCAAGGTAAAATCTGAGATGGCCGCTTCCCAGACCATACTCGACGAGGAGGGGTACCTCCTGGGACAAGCACAGAGTCACCTTGTTGGACAAGTTGGTAGCCTTGCAGAAGTTGACGAGATACTTGAGAGAGAAAGTGAGGGCGACGGGCTCACTGAGAGCAATGGAGACGCTCTGCTCAGGCTTGTCGACGTTGCTGTGTTGACGGACAGTGACAGAGCCGCTTCCAATGTCACCCTGGCAGGAGAACTTGACACCCTCCTTCGTGGCCTCGATAACGACTGTGGAAAGGTCAGCTCAACCCAGCAACTACTCGTTCTCGATGCTGTTCCACATCGTTGTGCAAGGATGCATACCGGACTCGGAAAGAGCCATCAGGTCTCTGCAGATGCGCTGGAATTCGGCTGCCGGCATCTCAACCGTAGCAGCGTACTCTGTCTCGGGAATGGCCAGGTGTTCTTGATCGATGTCCATCAACTTGATATCGTACTCGCTCAGTCTGTCGGTCTCGGCACTCTCGAACATCAGGTTGACGGCATCGGGGGAATCCTCGGCCTTGAGGGTAAGGATATCTTCGTTCTGAGCAGCCCGCAGGACCTTGGTCAGGGAAACCAGGTTGATACCGAGGGCAATGTTACGGTCGCAGCGGTAGGGAGAAAATCCTTCAGCCTTGAGCAACATGGAAACGAGGGCAACATGGGAGTTATCCATGGCCTGTAGAGAGATTCCGGAGTCATTGCAATCGAAGTTGCAGTCCTGCACGAGATCCTTGATCGCGTCGACGACCTGGACAAGCTGATCTTAGCGACGGGGCGGGGTCGTTTGTGGGATGCAATGGTGAAGTTACGTACGCGCTTGAGAAGACTAGCTTGTTCGAGGCGAGCTTCCAACACTGTGAAGAGTTAGAATCGCAGTCAAGAGAAAGATTGAAGATTTGGCAAGGCATACTCTTGATGTGTAGTGGCGGTGTGGTAAGAGTAAGGACTAATTGAGATGAGCTTGATGGTAGGAATGTTCTGGGCAAAGGCAATTATATCAGTGAATGTGATAAGACGAAAATGCAGTGATCAAGAAACCGTGGGAAGAGGCGTACAGAGAGAAGTCGAGAGTTCTGTTGAGTGTGTCTTAAGTTGGAGAGAAATTAGCTAAAGGAGCAGAAAGTGCAGCAAGGTCGCGTCCGCGGGCTTCTTATTCCTACTAGTGGGGGAGGCACGCGTTCGGGTCGCGTCATACCACAGGCTGATATGACCAGTTACGGTTAGCCTGTAGGCCTGAGGCAGGAATCGGCTTGGCCCAGCACCAGCCCCCGCCTCATATACCCGGTGCTTAATGAGAGGAGGTAAGACTGCAAGTGGCATCTGAATGGAGTGAGATTGTGATTTGTTTGGATTAAATGTTTAGTACGATATATACTACTGTTGCCATAATTATGATCGATTAATTGATGTGTTAAGATATGTACACAAGGCAATTTCTTCTTGACAAATGAGATAAACTGGCGACTGCCAGTAGGGATAGGTGCATTCGCAAGACGGTACAGAGTAAGAATATGCAGGCGAAGAATAGTAAACGATAGTGTACAGTTGAAAAAGAGAGAGATCGAGCCCTGCAACGCTCCGAATAAAGTAGATAGTGCAGAGAAAAAGCGAAAAACGAATGCAACACCGCCCAAGCGCCTTTGACACCGGTCCACTCTATACATTTTTGGGTATCAATTGCATGATTTGCTGGCTAAGTTCGGATTCGAGTCGAGACCGGAGCAAGACTCTGTAGAGAAGAATATGTGCGAGGATCGAAGGAGGAAGTTACGACTGAGGTCTGATGGAGCAGTCGTAATAGATAGGTATGTGCGGATTGCCGATCAGATGCTCGTAACACGCTTCGCATACATAGTGCGAGGTCTTTGCTTGATGACCATCTCAAGCTCTTTCAGCATGTTTGTGTTTGCATCAGCACGATCTCGTAGAGCGGCTTGCCGTGCCCTGTCTTCTTTGACACGGGCGATGCGCTCTTCTCTGGTCATGGATGCCCTTTTATTGCGAGGCGGAAGAGCAATTGCTTCGAAGATCTCCTCTGCGTCATCTGCATTGTGGATGATGAATGAATCAGGCCTTTCTCCGTTCAAAGCCCTGAGTGCATCTGCCGGGCTCCCTTCAACAGCCGTGGAGCCCCCAAGGCTAGGGGTAGGTGACAGAGGGATTTTGATACCACTCGTAGGCCGCGAGTAGTCTGTGTTGGGTTGTCTGTCCAGTGCACTTGCCAGTGCTGACTTGCCCGCCTCCCATTCCTGAAGCAGACCCTTGATGTCTGCACCGATAGAATCATATTGAGGCACGAGGGTTGCCTCAAACTCGCTTGAGTCCGGCCGTTCAAGATTTGCGCTCGATGCCTCTCTGAGAATATGCATTTTTGCGTGCAGTGCCCGAATCCCTTGGGAAAGGGAGTTGATCCGACGGTACTGTGCACGAAGGTTGTCCTTGTTAGGCGAGGCGGTTGGTAAAGGAGAAGGAGGAATAGTATCAGCTAAAGCGACAGAAAGATTAGCTTCAGAGCGAGCATTGTACCACGGGCACGCTTACTGTCTTCTTCGTTCAGAATGCTGGTCATTTTGTGGGTATTTTCCCCGGTCACGCTGGCCAGCTCGCGCATCTGTTCGACAGCAGTGGTCCATCTCGCAATATCAGACCCACCACCATCGGCCCCAAGGGCGAGAAGACAACAGAGAATGCTCTTTCTCACGACATAGAGTCTTCCGAATAGCGTCCGCAGCGCACGCAGAGAGTATTGGTCCTCGGTCGCTCGGTCCTGGTATAATCCCTGTGCCTCCACAAGCTCTTCTTCAGAAATGTCATAGATGTCGTAATATTTGGCCAGGTTTGCGTCATCGGTAAGAGGCTGTAAGGTCTGTTGTGCTTGGAGGTATCGACCTAGCATAGAGTGGAAGGATTCGGATACGGTACGGCGCAGTCTCAAGCATCGTCGTATTTGCGTCTGGTCTTCAAGTCTGCTGATCGGTGGCAAAGGTGTGCTTCTATGGAGGAGGTCAATCAAGGCCAGATATAGGAGCAAAAGGAGACGGCCACCTACATGCGGTAGCCTCTCGAGACCAGCTCGACTTCCTGTATAAACACGACTGATGCCGATGCAGCAGAGTCGAATCCCTGGGCATTGCCTATAAATGTCGCCGCTGCATCTACAGCTTGGTGCCGCAGATACTTCAACCACTGCCTCTTCGCGAATGCGAAATAGAACACTCCGATGACGGGGACCAATACCAGCAGCACCCCGATCTTCCATGGACTGAGTCCCGATGCGGGTTTTGAACGGCCCCATTGTATCAACCAAGCAACAGAGAAAGATGTCGACGCAGTCACAAGGGCCCCTTGTAGGCCAAAGGTCGCGGAAATCGAGGGAAGATCGGCAGGTCGTGCAGTAGAGAATACATCCGCGGCTGAAGTATAGGAAGGCGCACTGTGCTCGTTCAACAATTGAGACGCGACGATCACATAACCGAATTGTTCAAGGAATCGCTCGTTGTCGTTTCGTCCGACGCGCGAGTTCAAGGCCGACTGCAGGGAAAGGATTCGGGTTAGAAGTGCTTTCGGCGCAGGGAACCTCATGAATAAGCTATGGCGTCATACCGTGCAGGCATCATAGAGTTTACCCAGAGTTGCCCTCTGTCGCAAGACCTTCTGATCAAGTGGTTTGGAAAGTTTATTCCGAATGCGCTCCTGGAACTTTGAAGCCCCTCGTGGGGCGAAATCCGCCGCGGTGGAATCGGAGAAATCGTCGCTATGCTCGGTCTCCTGAACCGGCCAGTTTGCATCGTGCTCACCCTCCCCTGACGTGACAACGAATGAGACCTTGGAACTCCCATGAGGTGAATTGAGATCAAACTTACCTTGGAGATATTCAGCCAAGGGCGAGTTCTCATAGACAAGAGCTTCCATGATCGGTAAGCATTCCGGGGACGCGAAGCGGGTGAGGTGGAGCGAAGCGACGATTGAACCGGGAGGAAACGCAGGTCGGGTGTCTCGATTACAGATAGGTACAGTGTATCTCCAGAATGACCAGCGGGTAAGAAAATGGGATTATCGCAGGCCCATCTCCGCGACAATCCAATGGAGCGCGTGGTAAAGTCGAAGGAGAGGGAGTCAGGCAGGAGAATATTGAATAATGATCAGTGGAATCCGGTCGGGGGGCGAGAGAAGGAAAGGAAAGGAAACGGGAAATGAGCGTGAACGGCACTAGCAATTGGAAGTGGTGGAAATCGAGGCGTGTAAGGGAGGCTGAGTGGATACTTTCAAGAGGAACAGGAATAGACCGGACGACCGGTGCACTTTTAATGACGGAGAAAGATATACATAGCACGGATTACCCCTGGCAGATGGAGACCCGGAAGTTGGAACAGTGTGCACTGTGCAGCTGTGCAGAAGTACGGAGTTGCCAAAGAGGCCAAGAGGGGCCACGTTGGAGGATCAGACCATGTGTTGTGTAGTGCCAGAGTGAGTGAGAGTGCCTGCTAGTCTGGGGAAACTCGACCGCTGAGCTCTCATTCCACACGCAACTAGGGATTTAGGCGCCCCCCACCAGTGCCACCACCGATTGAAGCTCTGCACGAGAGGTCGATCCGGCCGATTTTGGTTGGTACCTAGTCTTTTTCGTTTTCGTGTTTTTTCTTTCTATTTCTCATTGAGATGAGGCTGTTGACCCTGCGCAGCATTTATCCTACCGGAGTTGAATGCAATCTTAGCTTGTGAACGACTAGGTCATGAGTACCACCCCCTGACCGAGGCTCGGAGCTTCGTTATGCAAGTCATTAGTCCGGCGTTGGAACGCAGCTGCCAATATATTATTCCCTTCGGCCTATTGGTACACTTGTTCATATCGCTCAAATCGAGGTAATACGCGGAAGCCGGCGGCTATAACTACGGTCCATCAACTAGCGACAGTAATGGTCATATTCGAGTCGCCTAGCGTTGACATAAAAGTGGCCCATTCGCAACGCATCCTCCCCTATTATAGTCAGGTTAATACTTTTACGAAGTGCTCAACAATTTTCCGTCATCCAACAAGACTGACAAGGTCGCCATCTTCGCCAGGAACATTGACATTGATCACCATTTCTCTAGAGTTTCGAACCATATAGCATACTTTCAGGGGTGGTAGTGTAATGAGACACAGAGCACGAAAATGGTCATCTCGTTTTTCAGAAACCTCGGCAACCCAGCTGTTCTTCCATAAGGGCACCACCGTACGTTGAGATTATAATCGTCATTGCCTTGCTCGACGCACATGCATGCGAGGGTTCATAGGTGATGACTCCCTAGTAGTCCTGGCTGGACCCGACTTGCACAGGGCTCGCCCCTTCCCCGGAATGATGCACATGCACCTTGACGTATCCTTGCATTCTTAACTTTAATAATCCTCAATGTAGCTCACCAGTCGGGATCATAATACCGAGTTGCCTGAGATTCAAGCTAGGTTGAACTGTCATGAGTTGCGCGACCGCTAGTAACCGTGTTGGTCTCGTCCATACGCTTGCCTACGAGGCATATGGGTGACTGAGGAATAGTCATGTTGATGGAGTGCCGTCTTTAGCGAGTCACGTACAAGAGAATTTGTGTACAGGACTATTGAAGATAGAGGTGCGTACTATGAAATTGGCTGCATGACATAGTAAAGGGCTGGATTAAGTGTGTCACATTTGATGCCTCAGGTGTCTAATCGCGTTGCGCCGGCAACTCACCTGTCAACACCGCGTCTCCATACCTCACATCCAGACCCATCTCGTCCCAAACTTCATTGAATTAGCTTTACTATTCGCCTCGTAACTAGGGAGTCCGCCATGCTCTTCGAGGTGTAATCGCCGAAGTTTCTTCTAACATATACTTCCTCCACTCGACGCGTTACCCATCGACGCAAGGCTACCACCATATATTTCCGCGATCAAGCATGTTGAGCCGGCAGAATTACTAGAGCGATTCGAAAGTGACTTCAATCTATCACTGCCATCAATACGTCTCAACCCAGAAACAACGAGTATCTTATCTACTCCTTTTGAATACCAAGATGTCAAGCTACATCTATGATGCCGTAACCCCCTGCCCCTCGCGACAGGGGACTTCGGGGCTCAATCGAAGCAGCATTAGGGGCTCGCTCGATGGTCTGTGGGACACCAGCATCACCAGTAGTGACTCCACCGAGAACATCGACTTTACGACCGATATTAGACCATCAGTGCTGACGGGCGTCAAGCCCAGGCGCAAAACTCAATCGAACGCGTCCTTCCTGATTCACCACGAATCCGAGGTAGACTCCGTGCAAGCTGCGCCTGGTTTAAGAAGGGCACCAAGTACCGCGACAACCATCGCTTCGTCTCACAGAAAGTCCTTGCTCGCCCAGCCGGCTCAGAGGTTTCGTCCTAAGGTTAGCTTTGTTGCTAGCCCGCAGAGAAAATCACGGCCCATAGGAGTCGTCACGTCAACGCAGCACAGAGAACGGGGCCAGGAAGAAAACAATGAGCTTTTACTGCAGATAAATGGCGCGAGACAGAAGCCTCAGTCTGGGGATGCACTCAAAAAAGCCGTTCGACGCAATACGGTCTACATACCTCCAGATGATACCACAGTTGCGAGCGTGTTCATGGGTCTATTCAGTCCCCAGAAAATGGAGAACGTTGAAAATCTTCTTCGGGAGGATACGCAGATCAACAGCCTGGAGGCACAGATCGCACGGAAACGACTGGCTAAACGGTCTCTCAACTCAGCGGCGCAGCGGGCGCCGTTGAATCCCAGCACGAAAATTGCCCAGGGGGCTAATATTCATGTCGACATGCCTGGCAAAAACGGTGGGAAGGAGAATATACCACCTGGATCATTCTTCATTGATAGTAAAAGAGACCACCAATCCTTGAAGACCAGAGCGCTCTGTGAGCGCAACCAGGCTTTTTTCTCGAGTGGGAATCAAACTCTCGGGGCCAAAGCTGCCTCAAAGCCGACGAACTCGGCGCTAGCTTCCAAGACAAACAATCGGATTCTTAACAAGAATCAGCCCGAGACCAGGAAATGTATATCCGAGACCGAGCCAGTCAAGAGACATCCAGTGAACAGCAGGAAGCAGACAACGTTTTTCAACCACGAAGCCTTGTCAGCCAAAAGTGATGAGGCTCCCATATCAGTGCAGAAGACCATGATGGCAAAGTCCAGAACCCCACAGGTTCTGGAAGCAGAAGAGCTCGCAAAAAGTTCTTGTATCATCCCTGACAACATCACGAAGCCGGAACTGTACGAGGATGACTGGCTCGGGCACCAGGAGGTTCTATTGACCCAGCTTATGAATGAGTTATTGGACACCAGTAATCACAACGCCGGTTGTGTCGATGCTAGCAAACTCAGAAATGAGCTGCTAACCCTATACCAAGGTGCCTCTTTTATGCAATTGCAGAAACGGCTGAAGGCATCATTACTCTATGGTGCTCTGAGCCTGCCAAAGGATGTGCTCAGTGATGCCAGCAAATTGTATCGAGATTTGGGTCTAAAGCGGAAATTCCTTGACTTTTGGATCCATACTTACGACTTGCAAACTATCAGAGCAGCACTGGAAGTGATTACTGGGAGAGCGATTCCAAATTCGAAGCTGGCGGCAGGCATCGGCGACATTGGCGGAGAAAAGGCAATGAAACGAAAACTAGCAGGCTTCTTGGATGTTTTCCTTTTGCAGAACCAGGATATGGATCGACATCCACTAGACCGGGGAGGAGAGGATGGAGACATCGCAGGACGTGCATACCGTCGAACCTTCCTCCGGAGCATCAAGATCATTGTTCTCCTGGATCAAGCAAAGCAATGCTCTGAGGTGTCTCTACCACATCTCCTTTTTCAACCTTCGTCCTTGTACAAGTCCTCCAATGCTGTCTTGCAGGCATTGGGTCAATTGTTATTGCCATCGTGTGGCGACATCATCAAGGCGCTGTATCATCTTAATTGCCAGTTGTCATATGAGCAGCGATCCTTGGTGGAGTACCAATTTGGGATTAACAATATTGCTGTGGATCTGCGCGATGGAGTGAGATTGGCACGACTTGTTGAGTTGTTGGTTTTGAAGTCAGTCTCAGTTGGAGAGTCGGAAGATCAGATCCGGCCATTGTCCAGCAGGCTTAGGTTTCCCTGCATGGGACGGGCAGTAAAACTGTTTAATGTGCAGATCACCTTGGAATCACTGTCTTCGATGGACGATACAAAGAAGCTTGTCCACAATCTGCGCGCGGAAGACATCGTGGACGGGCATCGTGAGAAGACCATTGGACTACTTTGGGGGCTCGTCAACACTTGGGGTCTCGACAGGCTTTTGGATAGTCATGGATTGCGGAGGGAAGTTCATCGATTGAAGGCGGCCACTTCCCGATTCGACATTGAGGATCCCGAAGGTTTGATTTCAGCTTCTTTGGGCATTTCAGGAGGCGAGAACGACATAATCAGATCATTGCTCAAACAATGGGCGAGTACCCTAGCGGAGAACAATGGGCTGCACCTTGAGAACTTCAGCACGTGCTTTAGCGAAGGGAAAATGTACGAGTGCATTGCCAACGAGTACGAGGGGCATATGGTTGCCGATGCTCAATCGTTGTCATCGACCCTGGAGTCTCGCCTTCAAGCTTTCGGCTGCAGTGCGCCGCTTGGTGAGTTAATGGCGACTACCCTGATCGTTTCTGCAACGACTAACCAACCTTTAGTGAGACTGATATGCCCATCTGCTTCTGGTGCTCATATCCCCGACGCCGACTTCACGATCGGAGTCCTCGCCTTCCTCTGCTCTCGAATATTATCTTCCATCAAACGGGCATGAAAAGCTTAGGTAGATGCATCGCAACATTATTTGGAGGGCGGACCTCATGAGCAGCAAACAGCAAGCGAGGGATTCACTACTTTGCGCATTATTTGCTGAGCGTCGGAAAGAACAGAACTGAGTCGTTAGGGTAACGAGGAGTTTACCAGGAAGTTTGGGTTTATTTTCATAAGGGACTCGCTCCAGCCACCTTCACCGATACCAATATCAATGTCAACATTTTATGCCGAATGTTTAGGAGCTACAGTGCAAAGCAAATACTCCAAGTTATGAACTCGTACAGATGGGCCATCAAGATGGCCATATGGCGCCTTCTATCTGCCAGGCCCTGATACACAAACAGCGATGGACTTAGCGGCATGGATCTATAGAAGAGATAGTATATGATTTGAAAGCATGACAGTACAGTACTCAAGGCTCATCTGTGTCTCAATAAACAGACCCCGGAATGGTCTTCCTTCTCTTCCCTCCCTCTTCATAACACCAGTCGATAGAACCATGCTATCCAGAAAGACGAGTACTCTACCCCGTATCGTTGCTCCCATCTTACTGCCTAACTCCCGGCCCCTATAGCTTAGGTCAGACCTCGCTCACCAAGCATCACAAAGCACCTTGCTCTGCTCCGGACCCATACAGCATACGAGCTATATCCTCAAGACTTGGTCGGCTCAACGGATGTCGCGTTGCGCAAGGCCCGAGTAAGGCCCACGCTGATTGTGAATCCCAGGTGCCTGCCTACCCACACAGGGAACGCAATGTTGATGCCTACACCGTCAAACCTGTATTCATGGGGAGCAGACTGCAGCAATCCGGAGCGATTCTACAGACAGCACAACACAGCACAGCTTCCATATCACACCCAGGTCAGCCATGCATTTCCCTTACGTGGGTCGTTCAACCGATGATGCTATCCCAAGCATTCCGGCGTGGAAGGCTTTGCGTCACCGAGATTGGCAACTCCTACTTTTATCGGAAGAAGGAGTTCTGCTAGAAAATGCCACCGAATATCATATTATATCATATCCCCAACCTCCGTGCGCGCGCCTTCGCAGCCGGGATCGTTTTTGAAATAGTGAAGTAACGAAACTTACGGTGGTAGGCCGTGACAGAACGGATAAAAATAGGAAACTAAGTGATTGACGGTCACCCCTTCAGCCCTGTCGCCTGTTCCATCATACATAGTAGTAACCACTACTAGGAAGTATTGCTAAGGGCTAGCATCATCGCCACGGGAAAGATACGGGGAGGCCTGATGGGGAATGACATCACAAGGTCACATCTTTTTCCGTCCGTGTTGTGGTGAATGTGATTTGTTTGGGTGAGTGAGTGAGTGAGTGAGTGACTGACTGACTGACTGACTTAATCATGATTAACTTAGGGATAGTAGAAGGAAGTATAGGGTGAGAGTGAGTATGAGTAAGATAGTCCCAGCTGCTGATTATAAGCCGGTATAGCCGGAGATCTCAGCCACTGATTGAGAGTGAGAAGGCTGCAAACGGTGGGTGGCAGGGCGATGACGTAGCCTACGCTTCTGCTTTTGTTCGGCCCCGAAAATATCCGGACTGTTGTGTCTACTTGTCTCGGTATACATTCTCTTTTCTAACATCTTGTTGTTTTCGGGGGGGGGGGGGGGTTTTTTTTTTAAAAGTTTTTTTTTTTTTTTTTTTTTTTTTTTTTTTTTTTTTTTTTTTTTTTTTCTGACATAACCTCGGCTGTATAATGATATAATCCACAATGACTATCATTGCGAACAAACTTGAATAACAGGTCAAGTGACAAATGCGGGGAAAGTAACAGAGAGAGAGAGAGAGAGAAACACCCGTGACATTCGAGAAGTTTGCCCAAAAGGGAAAGTAGGCAAAGTCTCAGCTGGCACTGAGTGCATCATCATGGAGAAAACTTGACCTCTCTTACTCTCTAGGCGGTCGGAGCTTCTCTCACTGTGTCTCTCTTGCGCTCTCTCCTTACAACCCGACATTAGCGGCCTGCACTCTACTCCTTTGGAACGTTGGAGGAGGCTTGAGTTAAGCTACCTAGCCACCCTCCATCTCCCTCAAATGTGTGCTGGATCATCCTTATTTGCACGAGCTATCATTGGACAAGATACAGATCGCCGCCTCATGATCATTCCCCCCCCGTCGTGTCGATCGCTGATGCGGAGAGGAACAAGGTAGGTTGGCCTTTGAATATCATCCGAGCATGCATTGTGAACTTACATTGCACTCACCACACGGCCGACGGGCCGATCAGTCAAGTCAATTCACTCAATCAACTCGGCTCTTGAGCGGAGATCCCAACTGCTTTCCATCTCCTCATTCCTTCTCCTCCGTCTTCCCCTTTCATTTGGGTCGCAATGGATGGCAGTGCTGGCGACGTGGTTCTTGGCGATTGATAGTCCCTGAGACCATCGAACGCATAGCCTCATTATCTGGACTGCTAAAAAGCAATTCGGCCTCTGCACGGTATCCATCCGACGTGTTCCTGTTCAGTCGTCGCGGTGCCAAGAACCAGCTATGCATCACTGAAGCAGACGATCGACGGCGATCCTCGTCCAAATCAGGAACTCCCGTTTCTCCTATCGCGAGCGATTTCTCAGCCGAACGGCCTCCCCTTGTCCTCCATCCACATCGGTAACGTCTTGGCCAGACAGTGCAAAAGGCCTTTGGAATGGGGTGGGATCTTGGCATCGCTTGGCCGCGCGACCAACTCAATTTGAACCGTCCAGCAACAAATTGCACCGAGTAAGGCAAGGCAAGGAGAGAAGAAGGAATGTGGTCGAGAGCGGAGTACGGGATAAGTCGGTAGCCGCGGGATGGAGAGGAGGTGTTTCTATTAGGGAGCGGGTTGCATCCTCAACCGGCCAGACCTTTCTTTTCCCGCGGCGGTATTATGGCTGTGTTCTCTCTTGGCAAAGGTAAGCTGCTCCGGTCGTCACACCAGAGGGGGGGTGGGAAGGCGAAGTCATCGGACGTTGCCAAGCAATGCTGTGGAATGTTGCCGTGGCCGGTCAGAAGAGAGAAGTTGAGTAAGGGGCAGTCGGACGGGGGGGACAGTCTTTGCTTTTCAACTCCCAGAGCAACTGCCGCCAACTGATCGCTGCATGGAAGGGGACTCAATGTTTCCCCCCTTGGCGCTCTTGGCGGAGGGGTCTTGGCCTTCTCAGTCGGGAATTCACTGAGAGGTGCGGGTGATTTTCTCTCTACCCCTTGTGTCTCTCCGTCTCCAAATGGGGGAGGACGGACGATCACAAGACCCGTTCTATGCTATGTACGGTCTGCGGAATCCCTCCCAGGGGAGAATGTCATCACCTTCTCCTTGCCCTTTGGTGGCATTGGCATTGACACATTCCCAATGGTTACCTACTATGGTAGGATTCCGGACGTGCAATTGGACCCGGCAGGTCGGTCACCCAGGCTTAGACTTTCTAGACCCTCTCTCCTGCCACGGCTGCCCCTACGATTGACGCCGAGTTCTGGACCCTCAAGCAAGGGTGAGGTGCCCCCCCATGTGCGACTTGGGTTGTTGACCATCACTGCAGCAGCGGCATCTGGCCTAGCAGCCCAAGCAACAATCTTATATTCCGTGTATCCAACTTACTGTACATGGTATGGTATTGTGGTTACGGCGAACGAGGGCCAGGCCGAGCTTTCACCAAAAGTACCTCCCAAGGTGCAGAGGTGCAGCATGGGCGGAATTCCGAATCCTTCCATGAAAAGAATCGAACATGCCACCCATCTGGTGAGCTCGGAGAGACAGGTGCGGGTTGCAGCTGTCATGACGGCAACCTCGCATACGGTACATCCGGTCTGAGTGCGGGCTAAGCTAAACTTGAGGGAGGAGGGGGAAAGAAGCAAGTACGAGGGAGTTCATTGAATGATTCGACGATTAGCTCAAGAGTAAGAAAACGCTCGGTCCATCTCCCACCATCCGCGGAGGAAGAGAAAGAGGGGGTGGTTTAGAGGGCAATATGCGCCGGGTCGGCCGACCCTAAAGCGGTTATATGGGATCAAGAGGCTGACCACCAGACACGCAGTGATTGCCGTGCCGGACGGCGTGTTTTGGGGTTTACTCGATCTGGGGCGTCGTGCATCAGGAGGCAGAAGCGCCGGCGCAAATCCGCGAACGACGTTCTTCCGTTGCCGGTGGAGCGAGAGGGAGAAGGCGAGTGAGCGAACGAGCCAGAAGAGTAGAAACGAGGAGGCGAGAATAGGGTATAGTAAGCCATTGTTAATGGTGTCTTCCCTCCACCCCCTCTCTGCCTCTTCCTTAACGAACTCCTCCGGAGTAAATGAAACGACTGGGTGCTTTTGTGCAGTGCACACGGGGCTTAGTCTTACTAAGGTAATTAAATCCCTCATACAATTTGGCCCTTTGGGGCCGACGTCGGCCGTTCAGCAGTACGGAGTACGGATACTTGGCTGCCTTTTGGTCACCAGGACCAATAAGATATGACATATACCCCCCCGTTCGTATGTATGAGATGCTGTAGTGTATGCCACCATGCCTACTCACTCCCTTGAGCTGGAGGGTGGTGGCTGCTCCGTACTCGACAAGAGCCCTGTCAAGTGTGAAGTTATGCTATTCTTATCCCATTGAGAGATGATCCGGGAACGGGTCTGAATATGTATAAGGAGTGGATTATACAGGGGCAGCCATCATCCCTCAACACTATACTGGTGTGTACAAAGTCGAACAAGGTGTCAAAAGCTACAGGGGTAGGAAAAAAAAGTACAGTACTGATTCCGCAGGACTCCACCCTCCTCTCAATTTCCACAACAAACCACTCAGACAATCGCATTCAAGACTCTGCTTGTTCTTTTGTTCGTTTCGATCATGCTTGATTGCTTGCTTGCTTGCTTTGTTTTGCTTTGCTTTGTTTGTGTTTGGAAACACAGTCTGTTGTCACTTGATTTTCAATAGCAGTGTAGAGTTGAGGAATCCACTTTGCACACGTACGACGTGTTGTTTATTTTCCGTTGCTCCACTACTCCGTACTATACTATGGAGTGCAATGGTCCGATGCACTTGAACCCCCTCCCCTCCCCACCCCACGTCTTGAATCCTTCTCCGTCTCCCCTCTCAAGGCAGATGTCATGAAGGCTGGGGTGGTGTGCAGTTACTGCCACCGTGGACAGCACTCACTAGCTGAGGTACTCAGTGATTTTCCTCTTCCGGGTAGCCGGTGACTGACTGACTGACTGACTGGCTGAAGTAGACAATCGAGTTGAAGCTGCCGGCAGCCCGACGTACTCCGTCCGGCCTTGTTTACGTTGTTTTGCACTTCACTCAGCATATAGGAACCACTGTAGGCTCTCGTTGTGGATGCTCCACGCTCAGCAATAAGCTAAGCTCATCTGCCTCTGACACCCCCTACGAAAGTAATTGCTCGTCATTGAAGTTATCCCACATGACACACACGAGTATAGAGTAACTTAGTGATCGTGATCAACTACCAGACCCAACCAACAATCCCCCAATCTTCCCTCCGATCCTCCGCAATTCCAAAACCCCAGGATTTTCAACCAAAGATGATGGGACTGTTACCCGGACCCCAAACGCCCCCAAACGCCCTCCCCCAAGGAATCAGGATCCCTTCCACGCTACATAGTACATAGTACTGTACATCATTAGGCTGGGTTGTGTTTGTTTTTGCGTACCCCCCGAGCCGTGCCCGGTAAGCCACCATGCACCCATTTCCCTCCTCCCGATTTGTATGAGTGTTGTTGTTGGTGTTGTGTGCCCCCCCCCCCCCCCCTTTCCCCCCCCCCCCCCCCGGTCCCCCGGGATTACTGGAGGTAGTGTTCCCGGACGCGCGAGCTTCTTTAGCTTAGCCTAGCCTGGAGCATGGCCTAAATCCTGTGGTTGTGTTTGTTGGACTGCATGTACTGTACTTTGCAAGACCCTGGTTCGAACACTGCTGTAGGCTGTAGGATGATGATGAGGAGGAGGAGGAGGAGGAGGAGGAGGGGAGGGAATTGAACACTCCGGAAGAAGGGGGTTCTAGATTGGCGGAGAAGTGGTCGCCATGGCTTTTTCTCTTGCGTGCTCTCGTTCTCACTTACATTGAGTACGGCGTGCCGTACAATAATAGCTGAGGGTGCTTACTCGTCCGTTTACTTGTTTATTTGCCTGCTCTGAAGTCATGGTCATAGTCATGGAGACTCAGGAGGGTCAAGGTAGATAGATGCCTGGGAGGGTGTAACTCGAATGAAACTGGTCCTCCGCCCCTCCTCCACCACCACCACCTTCGTGGACCAGGTTTACACTCTCCCCCCTCCCTCTTTTTTATTTGTGTGTTGATTGAATCACGGTTGTAGTAATATTAACGTGAGGGAAAGAGGATCGATTAACTTGATGAGGTAATGCAGACGAGCATTCAGGTTGACATTTGCTGTTTCGTTGTCGGTGTGCGTCTTTTTCTGGTTGTGTATGTGTGGATTGGAGGGTTGGAGGACAAGTGATCGCTTCACTTGTATGTGATCTATGACCTATTGAAGTTGGGGATACTGTCAGAGAAGAAAAGGCTCACCGAGGAGAGGTTTTGAAACTCCCCTCCTGCTAAGCTAGGCTCAGCTCAGCTCCGCTTAGCTACCCAGTACTCTTCTCGAGTGATCATGACTGGATCCCGGGATATCGTCGGAGGGCAGGAGCAGAGAGAGAAGGAGGGCGGGGATGGAACCTGATTGCTGGAATGAGGTGGCTTTTGCATTCGGCGATCTGATAGCCATGATGCCCGTGTGAGTGGAGATTCTCTATTGACAAGAGAGGCAGGAAATTTATTATTATTTTTTTTTGAGAGGAGAGCTTGGGTCATTGGTTGCGTGACTTTGTGCCCAGGGCCATGGTGGTGGTGGTGGTGGTGGTGTCGTGACAAGGTGGGGATAATCCCTGAATCGTGGGAAGCTTGCCCAAGAACTCTCGCCGAGTAGTTGAATCGTAATCCATGGAAATCATTCATGGCATACATGTGAGTACATACAATGGCTACCCTAAAAGTGGAGGACAATTAACTATAATCATACACAGTTAACAACATCAAAGTTAGATCTCCGCTTTTCTTTTATCGGGGCGATCCAAATAGGACTGTCATGTCATGTCATGTCATGTCAGATCAATGATCATGAGAGTCACGTAGGGTTCAAGTTCTTACATTGCACTAAAGTGATCGCTTGCTTTGCTCCCAATTCCCTCTGCGTATAACGTAGAGTAAGGTTGCCAGGCTGAAGAGAAGATCAGATCAGGTTCGCTGTGGTCTCCGGGCACTCAATTCGCGCTTACCTACCGTGGTGTCCCCGCCTGTCCTCTTCCCTCGTCGCTTGTTGGCGTAGCTTCGCTGACCGCTTCTCTGACTGCTAGTCAGTCAGTCAGTCAGTCAGTCAGTCAATCCATTTGCCCTTTGCCCATCGCCCATCGGGCATGAGTTACTACTCAACTCATCCCTAGACACTGGCAGATGGAGAACAATGGATCTCAATCATCCCCCCCCCTGACACAAACCACTTTCCCACTTCTCCCCGGAAAATACGGCATCTTCAGCCCAGCTACTGCGTAACAAGTTTTGATCTCTCGGGACTGGAGTTGGATGATTCGACAACCCCTTAGTTCGTTGTCGCTGACCCCTACCTTAGGTTCACATAATTGCTTTTTCTTTACCTTCTTCGTCTGGGAGACAGGCACCCAGAGCTTGGCGTACGCACTGCGGAATGTGTGTTGTCTTGTAAGTAAATTCGTATAGTGTCTGTATGGATGTGGGAGTGTATGTAAGAATACGATTCTTCTTGAGGGATACTTGATGCTGTCAGTGTTCTTCTCGGCACTGGTTCCCTGTTCCTAAGCCCTGCTCTGCGCCCCCCCTTCTCTTTTCAGGCAGGGAAATCCTGGAGCTGATGATCGTCTTGGGAATTTCTTGTCATGAATGCCTAAATCTATATTTGTCGATGGGTGCTGGGATATGGGGAGGTGATTCTCTTCTTGGCTTTTTTTCTTTGTTCTTGGTGGTCATTCGGTACATGGTTGTTGTAAAGGATGACTTAAGGCTTTTCGAAATGTTGTTGTCTGGTTTCGGGCTGGGATGAAGTATGAGTTTAAGCTCTGTAGAACAGTGCTGGCGCCGGGAAGTAAACAATGACAAAGCCATCATTCATCTGCACCATCAAGATTATCACGTTCTGTTTTTTCTGTTTCAGTTTTCATCGATTCCATTGATGTACTACTACTGTACGAATGAAGTCTAAACTCACAGATCAAAGACATCGTAGATCGATTTGTCGCATGTGGCCAGCCTCAGGGCTTGTTTCAGATACTTGACTCAACCTAAGTAACTGCCTTACAGCAGTAGCTCGATCTTCATTTGTCCGTAGTTACTCAGATCCACGGACGCACAACTGCCTACGTACTATGCACCTGCATCTATCTGACCTCCCCGTAGTCTACTGTACCGACGATATAAGATCACACTGCATGCTTATCCATCGAAATATCCAAAACACTAGTGGATTAAAGTGTGTGGCTCAGTTTCAATAGAACCCAAACAGACCACCCAAAAGACAATTCCAAAATGTAGCACAGCCAAGTGCCAGCAAGTTGATCAACTATAGTTTCCGCCCAGACTGCTCTATTGATTCAGAATAAGCTGTGACCTCTTTCGCTTTTTTTTTTCCTTCTCGGCTTGCTTCTTTTCTAATTCGGGGGTCTAGTTATCACTCAAATCACTACGAACTTTAAAGTCAGTGTGAGGAAGGTTACGGACCACCCTGCATCCCCATCATTCATTTCGACCGATCTAGTCCTTTGCGATCTCCGCCGGTACGGCTGCTAGATCTGATGCGAAGCGATTTTTTTTATCGATGAGTCTCAAGCCATAATCGGGGTTGATTTGTAGGATTGGGGGGGGGCTAGATCTCCAAATCATGGGGCTCACCACTTTCCAGACTGCTGGACTCTGGGCTGTAGGCCTCGAATTCTCTTTACGGTCATTGTCATTAACTCGATAGCGTCATGAACCGTCATGTCCGTGAGTGTCGGGAGGAGGGAGAGGAGGGAAGGGCTGGAATTCTTCCCATGGTTGGTGACGGAGTTAGGTGGTAGCCGTTGCAGAAAAGGAGGGTCACCATCCATCATACTCCGGGGTAAAGAAGAAGTAAGCTTGAAAGTCTCTCTTCCCCACGTCGTCATCACAGGGGGTCAGGGGGAAGGGTGTGCAGAAGATAGTTAGGAAGGTGAGTCTTAACGAGTCTGGATGGCCGATGACCGGAGAGGTAGGAAGAATAGATCGGGGCCCAGACGTTCAACTCTTACTCTTTTCTTCCCCCTCCGGACGGGATTGTGAGATAATGATGAGCAAGTTCGAAACTTCACTTTCCACAGTCGTGGTACGATGTTGTTTTTTTAGTGTCTGATCGGCATTGTCTGGTCTTCTCTTTCTGAGTACTGGACAGTACGACTGAATATCTAACCGACACGACTGGCGTTTCCTATCCGGTTCCAAGCACTAAGGTCAAATGCGCACTAGCCTCTTCGTCAATCAGGGGCACACACACACACTTCCACTCAGTTGCGTAGCTCAACTTCCCAGCGATGGGAACCGGGAAAGGCTTTACGTCAGAGCCGCCAAGATCGTGGCTTTTCCGGATCAGGAACGAGCTGGCAATTGGAACCAGCTCTATTGCTCAAGTGTGTCTCGGCAAAGGCAATAGTCGAGAGAATACCAAGCATTCATTATTGAAATTGATAGAGGCCAAGTGCGAGGACTTGTAGCATTGTGTTTGATCCAAGGGGGTTGATATGCAAGAAGGAATTCGAGGTTAAGGGGAACAATAAGTGAGGCGCGTGAAGTCATTGCTTTAGTTACATTGGGAGGGAGAGGATGAGAAAGACTGGGAAGGACCCCCATTAGATGTCCGTCCTAACTACGTATGTCGTAGCGACAGTGCGACACCGTCTTCGCCGAGAGACCAACCATGCTAGACTCTTCCTAGACGGACTTACTCCATTACTCTGTCATGCGGAGTAGTTAGTTAGCTATCTAGCAAGCTACTCAACACATCGCGGTGCGACAAAGCACCCAACGGGCGCATCTCAGGTAGGGTAGAGAGATAAGGAGAAAGGGAGTCCTACTTTATGCATGAATAATGAGTAACTAAACCTTACGCCAGAATAACAACAATCAATCGGACATAAACTAAACTCGACTGGTGCTAGAGGTCCTAACCCATCGCCAAAGGCTTCATAGAGCGAAGCATTGCTGAAACGGCTTCGGCGCGACCCCGACGACGGATGTCCACGACGGTGGGTTGGTGGTTCTTACCTAATTGGGGCCCGCCCTCGTCTGTTCGGGTTCGCCTTGCCGTGCACGGCTGGAAGCGCCTGTCTGTAATTACTCTGACAATACACCCTGCCGTTTCAATACACGGCCCGTCATGATTACTGACCAGTTCGGTCGGTCCGTCCATCCACTCGGTCGGTAGGGCAACTTTTCGCCCACACGATGAGGGAGGCGGTTACGAGGACAGACAGACGGCAACTGCCAGTTGCAGCTCGTGCCGCTCAGATGCTGCCACTGCTGTTGGTGCTAGACTAGCTGCTGCTGCTGGCTGCTGGCTGCTGCCCTGCCCTGCTCCGGCGTGTCCTCGTGGGGTGAAAATCGATCATCTTCTCACTTCATCGTCCTCCCTCTCGTCTCTCCTTGCCGCATACTACCTATGTACAGACTACATACAGTACACGGCTGGGGAACCAGTTCTTCCATTTCTTCCCTGTCTGGAATGTTGTTGTTTCTTTGCATTCGAGATTCGTACGACATTCCGATCAGATAAATTATCTCTCCGTCGTACATGTTCTAGAAAGAGCCAATCAATCCCTTGCCTTTCTCTGAATTGTGTCCCTCTTTTTATTCCTTTTTCTGTGTTGTGCGTTCTACAAAGTATTATCACCAGGTTCGTACAGGATCGAGGGTTGAGAAAAAGATCCTAGCGAGTCGCGGACGAATAAGTCAGCTATACCCAGCGAGGGAATTTCTGGCTGACCGGGTCAGTAAGATCGAGTATAGCCTGGCTTGGTCGTGAGCCAACTTTCAAAATGCCTCATAGTGATCGTGGGGGGAGGGGAGGGGGGACGGCTGCTGTCTCTGATACTAGTCTTGTCTCATAGGATGAAACCGGGTGGTAACAAGAACTGGTGACGCCCCCCCAAGAGGCAGGTCAAAGGGACGAACAATAAGGGCTCTTTCAATGGTTTTTTTCGTGTTAACTTAGAATCTTTAACCGGATCTTTGGGCTCTCAATTGCAAAAAGGATATTTTTCCAGTGCAAAGTTTTTCTTTCTTGTCGTGTTTTTTGATCTTTATTTTGGCCACCCAGTACTCCGGGATTACCTAGTTCAGCGGAACAAAGACTGCGCACTGCTGCTTCATCGTGGTATCGATATGTATTGGTCATGAACCCATCAGCGTCACGTAGCCGCAGGAACCAAAGCATTGCATTGGGTTGAGGAAGCAAAAGGGCTGCAAAGCACCAGAGTGGAGCCAGGCTTGGCGGGGTTGGTTGGACCGAGCGTCTCTTAGGCCCTCTGCGCAACGAAGCAAAAGAAGCCTCAGAGAAGATCAGAACATTATCCCCCTGCGGATTGGTTGATGCTGGTCTTTGTGTGTGTGTGTGGGCGTGTGGGCGTGTGTGCGTGAGTGTGGCCTGGCTTGCCCGCTTGCCTGCTTTTCATCTGTAGTAGTCTAGTCTCTGGTTCAGTGGTTTCCTGCCCTCGATCGGTTTGCCCTGCCGTGGGAGAAAGTGTGGCGACGAGAGACAGCTAAACCCGGTTCAGTTGCTGCTGGTGCAGGTGCAGTGCAGTAGACTCGGTGTTGTTCCCACCCCGATGGAAAGGGAAAAGAACCAAACCTGGCGCCGCTCTCCCGCACCGCACACACCTCTCCTCCCCAACTGAAAGGGCTTTTTACCCTGCAAATCGTCATTCACCCACAATAGTTACTACTACTCCCCCATTTTAACCGCTTCCCTATTTTACCAACACCAAGTACTGTACTGACACTGTTTAATTACATACAATACCACCTCTCTTCTCTCCTCCACCAGGCTCAGCTCTCTCTCTCCCAGTCTCCCCTCCCCCAACCCTGAAAAGAATTTTCTTTCCCGATTTAATTTTTCTTATTCTCCATTTTAATTTCATTTTAATCATATTTCATTTTAATTTTTATTTTTTGCCTTTTCCACCTTCCCCCCCCCCTCCCTTAATCACTTTTATTTTCCGATCATCTCTACATTCCTTCTTCCCTCATCTCAATCCCACCTAACACTGCCAACACATTGCACCTGCGAAACTCTTTCGACGCGTCTTCTTCTTCTGGCGCTCTCTGAGCTGCCAATCTCTGAAGAAGGCGTAAGTCCATCTCTTGGCCGCATACCTGAACGCTCTTGTCCTCCTTTAACCTTTTACTCTTTACGCTCCACCTACCGCACCATGTGTTCTATATCATGACAATCCTCGTCCTGCTAAGGACAACCTAAAGCACCGCCCTCTGGGTCGATCAGTACTTCTATTGATCGATAGCGAGAGAGCATCTTCCTTCTTGATCTTGAATTGAAGCAATTATCCTTTATTATCCTTCTCCTGGAGACTCAATATCCCATTGACTCGCCCTCCGTCTTAACTACCTACCACTTACCGCCACTATCCCGCCGAGTCACCTCACCTATACGACCAACCCAACCTCCCACACCTCCGAGCCACCTTAATCTCCCTCTCACGCCATCTCCGACCTACCTCCTGTCTTACCTTATTAATATCCTAATTCTTCAAGGAATGGCACAGTTGCGTGGTGGTGAACGGCCATTTGCCTCAATACACAACCTACTGAAGATGCTACTCTCACCTCACCAGTCCAACAAGTCGGCCCCTCAAGATACCGACATGGTGGAGGATATGGATGAACCTCCTGATCACCGTTTTCTGAATACTTCAATGAACAACATGGACGAGGGTGTCGTCTACGTCAAGTCTCCCACCGCCATGTCGGATCGCAAAGAATCACTCCTTACCCGGGCCCTGAAGAACAGCCCCCCTCTCAGTCCCACCGACCACGCTTCGTCCTCGCACGAACACAGTTTCTACCGCTCCTATACCTACACGAACATCAGCGGCATCTCCACCGCAGAGCTGACCAGCGATGGTGGCCTTACCAGCCCGTCCTTGTCCAACACTCCGAGCCCGCCACTGCCTTCCCACCTGACCAGCAAGCCCTCTTCAATGGGCGACAAGCGAAAGGCGGAAGCTGTGGAGGGTGGTGAGCATGCTGTGGAGGCGAATCTGGGGCGCAAGAGGTGCATCAGCTTCGCCTGCGGTCGCAAGGCCGAAGAACCAAAGCCCGAGACCCCTATCGCACAGCGTTCGACAGCCAAGACCAACGACTCCAGCCCCACACCCACGGAACCTAAGCGCAAGACCGTCCTCACGTTTGTCTGCCCGGCACGGGACCCTGAGACGAAGAGGGAACGGTCTCCCCACCGCCCGAATGCCTTCCGGTGCCGCCCGCGCGGGTCGCCTGCGCCTCTCGCACGCAAGGCTTCCCCGAAGAAAGAGACCCCTCCCGCCAAAGAAGCCGCTCCTGAGAAGCCTGCACCCGAGCGTCGAGGTGTTCCTACTAAGGGCTTGGGCAAGTTCGAGGAGTCCGAGGCCACCCGCTTCCACGAGTTTGCTAGCTCCATGGATGAGGACGACGAATGGGTGACCAAGTCTGGGGAGTATGAGCAGAAGATTACGCTAAATGACTGCATGAAAAAGGAATTTGCCATCCGCAAGCTCGGGGAGGAAGCCGAGGAAGAGGCCCTTGATGAGGAGGCAGAGGAGGACGCAGACGATTCCGAGGATGACTCAACGGTCCACGACTTCTCTTCTGACGACGATGGAAATGAGTCAGACAACGAGGCTGGCTTTGCCGACTCGGATGACGAAAGTGACAATGGTTCAGACTATGAGTGGTGGGCTCCGACTAGTACGACGGCTGCTACCAGTCCTCAGGCCCCGGACTTCACTCGGTTCACGTTCAGCCGCCGCAACTCGAACACCTCGCTCGAGTCCGCAAACGATAGCCACCAGCCACAGAAATGGTCCCCCGCCTTCTCCGGAAATACCGGTGGTCGTGTGCCGATGAAGATCCCTAAGCTGCGTCCCGGCACCCCTAACCTTCCCGATAGTACGGATTTCGTCTGCGGTACATTTGACGAGGATCGTCCTCTGGAGGCCGCCTACAAGTCTTGCATTGAGCAACGCCGTCTGTCAAAGCAAATCATCATCCCCCAGGATATCGACCCCAGTTTCCCTACCTCAGATCCCGAGGACAACGAAGACATGGACGAAGAGGATGTTGCCGAGTCTGTTCCAGAAGACGGACCTCGAGGACGGACTGGTCGGGACAGCAGCCGCAAAGCTTCTCCCCGCCAGTCTCCCAAGCGCATGGTCTCTCCCCCTCCTCCCAAGCGCATGGTCTCCCCACCTCCGCGTCGTCATGGTCGTGCATCTCCCCGCCGTCTACGGTCGCCACCACCCATGAAGCAGCGGTCTTCAACTCGGGATCTGGAGACGGTGGATGAGGTGCCTGCACAGGGACTTAACATCAGCGAACTGGTGCAGCGTCCTTCCATGTCCCGCACCAAGTCCCTCCCTCGTACCCCTAACCCATTCTTCACCAGCCTGGACAAGTCTCACCGGTGGTCTGGCATTGTTCCAGTGCAGGAGTCGCCAGAGCGCGATCTATCACGCACCCGTGAAGTGCACATGAGAGGCCCCATCGATATTGTTGAGGGTCTGGAGAAGAAGCGTCAGAAACGGAAGGAGAAGTTTTGGCGCACCCATTGCCGCAAAGCTGCCAAGGAGCAGATGGAACGGCGACCGATCCCCGGCAAAGGTGCTGAACGGATGAAGGAGCTTGGCCTCGAAGTTGCTGAGAGGTGCAGAGCTTATGGCGTTGGAGAAAGCGCCCAGCTCGTCCTATCCGTTTAGACCGATATTTTGCCTTCGAATGAGGGGATTCGAGTCCTTCTTGTACATACTTTGATTATTATTTTCCCCTTTCAGTCGCCCGCTCGAGCTTACGATTTCCCGTGTGGATCGACTGGGGTGTACAGAATTGAACCAAGCGTCATTCGCTTTTGCACTTAAGCTTGCCTTCGCTGTCCTTATTTACTCTGTCAACGTGTCCCACGGTATTCGATTGGTTCGAAATGTTCCTTTATCTGCATATGTGCTGGGCGGTCGCATTTTTCGTGTGTGTCTGGCTCTTCTACTTTTGCGGTTCCTTTCTGTCCTTGATCTTGTCACGATTATCGATTTTTGTTTTTTCTCTTTTATTGCGGTCGGTGTTTTGCTCGATTCCAGCCTGGATTTGCATGGCGGCGGATTCCTTTGAGATTATACCCCTGCTTGTTTTCTCTTTGTCAGGTTACTATTATTGTATTCAAGCCCCAAGGCAACGGGGAGCGATCCGGCTTTTTTTTTGAAGTCAAATGCCAAACATTTACATCATATACCCAAGATGAGTTGGCCAGCGAAACACGTTGTAGCATTTAGTGTAGATGCAGTTACAGCAGACAGACTTGAAGGTCGGGACCGGCAGATCTCCCGGCGGTAGAGTTGGTTGAAAGAAGTTGGTTGGCATTAGCGCTCGGCTAAGGCGTCAAGGCAAGCGACCGTCCAACGTCAACTGACCGCAATCTGTCTCCTTCCCTTCCCTCTTATCTCCCGTCCGTCTCGTATCCCAGCTCGTACCACACCACCGCCGCTGCTTTTGCTGCTGCTTGCTTTGCCTTTTCCTTCTGGAAGTTCCAGCGATTTCACTGATTTCAAGCATTTGCCCACCATGTGGATCATTAACTGGTGTAGGTAGCTCCCTTCCTGAGTCGGGTGTTATTCCATTCCCCGATGCGAACGTGCTTACTTTGCCCTGGGAGAGCGCGAACACGAGAGTGGGCATGAAGAAAGAACGAGAGATGTTTGGCAATAGCTCATCGTTTCAGTCGCTTGTCATGTGTTCATATTCTTTTCGTGCTTGACATGCTGACAATCGCCGTTCCCTTCCATCTAGTCTACGACCTTCTGGCCTCCCTTGGCCTGCTCAACAAGCACGCCAAGCTGCTCTTCCTCGGTCTCGACAATGCCGGAAAGACCACCCTCTTGCACATGCTGAAGGTACGTGATGATGGAGTTATCACTGTCTGTGTGTGGGATAGTGTACCAACGAGGGTGGTGGCTGTGTTGGATCAGTCTACCATTCTTGGGGAGGAATTGGGCATCCACAAAACAAAGCCCCCCCCTCTCTTCTTGCTCGAAGATGAGACGATGGGGCCAACCTTGCAAAAGAGTCTAGAATGACAGACTAACCTTTCGGCTCTTGCGATAGAATGACCGCGTTGCCATTCTCCAGCCTACCGCTCACCCCAGTACGTTTTTCGCCACCCCGCTGCTTCCCGCACGGCTCATATTGGTTGAGCTTCGTGAGCTCGTGGTAATGCGGACTGCAAACTAACCTTGAAGCTTAGCGTCGGAGGAGCTTGCCATCGGTAACAACCGCTTCACGACCTTCGACCTGGGTGGTCACCAGCAGGGTGAGTAAACTCAATTCAATAGAGAGGAGATATTCAACCGGGGAGGGCAAGAAGGCACAAGAAACTGACGTAATGGTATATGCCCACAGCTCGCCGTCTCTGGAAGGATTACTTCCCTGAAGTCAGCGGTATCGTCTTCCTGGTCGACGCCAAGGACCACGAGCGGTTCCCCGAGTCCAAGGCCGAGTTGGACGCCCTGCTTGCGATGGAGGATCTGGCCAAGGTCCCCTTCTTGATCCTGGGCAACAAGATCGATCATCCGGATGCCGTCAGCGAGGATGAGCTCCGTCACCAGCTGGGTCTGTACCAGACCACGGGTAAGGGCAAGGTCCCTCTTGAGGGAATCAGGCCCATCGAGGTGTTCATGTGCAGTGTTGTCATGAGACAGGGTGCGTTTGGCTGAACCATTCCCCTTTTCTTTTCTGGTTGCGGATGCTAATCATGTGGATTTTGCGTGCTACAGGTTACGGCGAAGGTATCAGATGGCTGTCTCAATACGTCTAAACGGTTGTATACCCATCCTTGATTTACCGGAATCGCCTAAGCCTACCTGCCAACCGTACCGATATACACCATCCACCCTTCTTCCCCCTTAAACCCTCTTGTCTACTCTACCGCTTTCAATCTATACCAATATCTACAACCTGTCAAACATACCCCCCCAGAACCACTTTCTTCCGTTGCCCAGGATTGGGTGATAGTCCGGAGCTTGTTCCCGAACATCGCCCCTCTTTGAAGATTCCCTCGAATGTCATCCATGCTAGTTATGAGTTAGCCTAAACCTCGCCTCAAACTCAACGCAGAACCCCCCCACCAGTCTCCCTCTGTCGCTCAGTTTGTCAGCCAGTTCCTAAACCGCTATTTTGGGAGCGAATCATCACAGCTAATTTACACTACGGGTCCACGTGCTGGTGTGCTGCTGCTGTTGATTCCGCATCCCTATCCACCCATCTCAAGCAAATCCCATTGGTCCTAGTACTAAACTTGCGTGTGTTCTACTTGTGCCGCCACATCAGCTTCAACCATTTCTCTCGCGCTGTTAAATACTTCATCCTCGCAATTCAAACTTCACCCAAGTACCTGATTAGATCGACCAAGGTAGGCGATAATGATGAGCCTACATGTCGCGCAGAGTAGTAGTAGTAGTAGTAGTACTCCATTCCGTCTAGTTAGCGGTTGTGAACCCATTCATTATTACCATCGGCCGCATCCCACACATCAACATCCTGATTGAGATCAAAATCAACGAAGTAGAAAGAACAGAGCATGCCCCTTATAGCAGGGATCGAGTACAGGCCAACTGAACCTTCACACATCGTTTCACACTCTACTCCTCCCCCAGCCCCCTTCAAAATCCTCTCTTCTAACACCATGATCAAAAATCCCAAAGTCCAAGCCGCATTCCCCCTAAACAGCTACTTTCCAGGAGGGGGGGGGGGGAGGGATGACACAGCGGTGCCACCCACCCACAATACCCTCAAAACCAAGCACACCTTACTGATCTACTCCCTGCATTGACTCTTACAGAGGCCGGGATTTTGTTCACGAACGCACAAACGAAACTATTGCCGTTCGAAACGACGAAGCAGTAGGTGGATTGGATTTCTCTTGACTTCTGTGAAATCTTCTTTGCGACCCTAAGCATCCACTGAACGCCGCCGGATGCAGAACCTCGTCTATCGTCTTCTATTGATATAAAATCTTCTGGTCCCAGATGTCGAGTAACTGAGATGGAAATGACGTTGTCACTAGTGAGGCGTGGTACGGACGAGGAGGGATCGATCAGTTGTTTTTGCCGCGTGGGAAAAGGAATGTATTACCATAGTACCATACATTGAGGGTGTGGTCTCAATTAGGGAGGGGGAGGGTGGCGATATGTTGGGTGAGGGTGTTATGTGGCCGAATTAACTTGGAAAGCGAGTTTTGTCGAGCAGCAAGCAGTGGTGGGCGATGATGCGCTGCGTTGCTTGTTGGAAAGTATATGGTCACGTGCCGGATGGTTGATAAAGAGCAGGGCAGCACAGGACAGGGTATGAATGGTCTCGTCCGGAACGTCAAAAGACACGGGCGTGTCATTGCTTATTTGGTTGGCATTACACTCACAAGAAGATTTTCAGGAAAGAAGAAAAACGCAAATGGAGAACAACACCAGATGCAAGCCCGTCGCTTCGCCTTCCTCTGTCAAATGGATTCGAACAACATGAGATAAGATGGGTAAAGAAGAAAGGAAAAAAAAAGAGGTCAATAAAGACGAACAAGGAGAAAGGAGAAGGAAATGAGAAATAACACCAACCCCTACTTGGGAGCAGAAACTACCTTCCATGTAAGAAAAATGAAAACACATTCAGCGGTAAACATTCATTTGCAAGTCGCTGGATTCTGGAATTCCGGAAGTGGATGATTGTGTTGTGTGTTGTGTGACGTTCCGCGTGGTCGTGTGAGGTTCTCGGGCGGCTCAGGTGTGCTGCTGCTGCTGCCGATCGTCTAGTTTCATGGCCATCGATGTCGTTGGGGGTTTGGGTCTCTCGCTATAGTGTGACATGGTGGGAGTTTTGTTGTTGACGAAGTTTATCTTCGCCCGAACCTGCTGCACATGGAAAAGCTCGTATGATTCCTTACTTCTTCTTTTGCTTTCGCGGAGGAGTGATGGGCCTGCCTGAGCTCATGCCCCCGTAAACGTACTTTTGTTTCTTCTCTGCTGGTTTCAGGATCTATTGGGGGCAAAAAGGTTAGCGCTAGCCGGAGAACACCCGAAGTTCCTTGTCAAAACCAACCTGGAAGGAGCATAGTAGACTTTCGTCGACGCTCATCATTGCACCAGCATTGTCGAATTCGCCGCAGTAGTTGGGCGCACTGAACAATGTGACGAGTTGCCTCTTGGAGAAAAACTCATATCCATCCTCAACGACTTGATGCGCACGACATATCAAGTCCATGTCGTGCTTCTGAAGGAATCGCGATACAACATCCGGGCCGAACGTGAACGAAACGCCACGGTCGTTCTCGCTCCAGCCGGTGATGTCTTTGTCGGGGTCAGACCACAGAAGGTCACACAGGAGACCGCAGTCGGGAATCTATCTCTGTCAGCAGGTGAAGCCTCGAAGCTTCAAGGGGCCCGAGAATATCCTTCGCTTCCAAATGATCCCAAGATGCAGGTGGAAAGAGAGCAGGAAGGCGGACAAAGTAGTTCTTGGTCTTTGGATAACGAACGAACTCCCAGAACCGGCAACCGAAACAAAAATATACTTACATCAGTAGGACGCATGACGCGCCGAATCTGCTCCATGGAGTTCAAATCGGGACTCAAACCTCCGTGCATGGTGAAAATCTTCTCATCAATGATGGCGGCAATGGGCAAGCAGTTGAAGCAATCAGTGAAAGTCTTCCATAGCTTGATGTTGTACCTCCGCTTGCATTCATCGTAGAAACCATAGATACGGTTGATAGAGGCACACTCGTGGTTGCCACGCAGGACGAAGAAGTTCTCGGGGTACTTGATCTTGTAGGCCAGGAGCAAGCAGATGGTCTCCAAGGATTGCTTGCCACGATCGACGTAGTCTCCGAGGAAAAGGTAATTAGCCTCAGGGGGGAAGCCACCGTATTCGAACAGACGCAGGAGGTCGTAGTATTGGCCGTGAATATCACCGCAGATCTGATGAGAACCGCCCGGTTAATGACACTCAATCTAAATCGGATGGCTCGGTATTGGAAGATTCGAAAAAAGAGGTGGCGTTACCTTGATTGGTGCTTCCAATTCCAGCAGGATAGGCTGGGAGATGAAAATCTCTCTCGCCTTAGTGCACAGATAACGGATCTCGGATTCCAAAAGCTGAACTTGCTTGCCTGGCCGGCTACCCCTCACCTCCAGCAATCTATCGATGATCGAATCCAAATCCACTTCCTGATCGGCCATGACTGGGCGATTTTGATGAGACACGACGGGGAGCGGGGGGTGGAAGGAGAAGAACAGAGGAAGGGAAGGTGGGAAAGGAAAAAGATTATTAAGAACAAGCGTCAAGCGAAGGAAAGGAAAGGAAAAGACGCGACGGAAGGCTTTGCGGTGCGCTCGCTAGTAGGACAACTGATGAGAGGACGTCTACTAAGCTGAATAGCAGATGAGGTTTGAAGTCAGAAAATTGTTCCCGGATATGAGATAGAGGTTGGTGGTGGTGGATAGAGTTTTGGGGAAAAGAGGCGATCGAGACGCGCGGGGGAAAAGATCATTGCGCCCGGTGAATTTTTCCTCGACCCTTTTCGCCGATTTCCGCCCACCAATCTATTGTCTTCTTTGCCTCCAGGGGGGAAGAGGAGGGGGGAAGAGGAAAGAATCAATAGTCAAGGGGAGGGAGCAAGATAGAGAGCTTACCAGCCAGAATCTATTAAGACGAGAGCGATGAAGCAAAAAGAGGCCAAATGGCCTTGAGGGGGAGAGGGGGAAAGTCAGATGAAGGTCTGGCCGGGGGAGATGCCAGAAGACGTCAAGAGAAGAAAGCAATCCGTGGTCGAAAAAGGTGGAGGATGATGCGCAGTGGTGATAACGAGGAGATGCGGCTAGCAAAGGCTCGAGAGCGAAAGGGCTGCTCTGGACGGGGCCGTTGCAAAAAATAGCAGCAGGCGGCGGGAGAGATGGTTTTTGGGGGGGAGGGAAGAAAGAGGAGAGAAAGAGAGAGAGAGAGAGACCCAGAGAGACCCAGAGCAAGTTTGGCGGCGGGTAAGAAAGGCAGGAAAACTGAGGATTCCACCCAAAAGATCTAGCGCTCTAAAAGACACCGGGTGCTAACGGCAATCGCGAAGAATCTCTTCGAATAAAGGGAGGGTGAAAAGCTTTTGTTTTCTCTGATATCAACTGGATGGTGATGAGAGAGAGAGAGAGGGGTGGGAGGAGTGTGAGAGGAGAAAAAAAATAATTAAGAAGGAAAATGATGGAGGGGAGGGTAGGAGAGGGGAAGTCGAGTGCGCGCACGCAGTAACTCAAAAGAAGAGAAGCAAGAAGAAAACAACTGTTGGTCGGCAATCAAGGGGATCTATCTTTCTAGGAACTGTGCTCCAGCTAGACAAATGATGGCCGATTTTTGGAGATTCTTCGCCCAAACGAAGTCGAATGGATACAGACGAAGAAGATATAGATGGAACCCAACGAACTGTATAGGAAAGGAGTACGGAGTAGCCAGGCAGCAAAAGGTGGATGGAGGAAGAGGAGTACGGAGTACTAGAGCGATAACGAAGCAACAACTTTCCAGCAGCACAAGAGACGCGCGCGCGCGAGAGAGTGGGTGGGCAAGTGGGCAGTGGCAGTGGGCAGTGGGCAGTGGGTAGCGTAGCGGGCAGTGAGTGAGTGGGCAGTGGAGAGTGAGGAAGTAAAGAAGAAGAGGTGGAGAGGATGAAGCGGCGCGGGAGAGCCAGGAGAAAGAGAGGGAAAAGGATTCTTTCTCTGTTACTTTCATCGGTATGGCAAAATCCTCGTTTTCCGTGCAGATCGGCCTCGTTGATTGGTCTGCAGCCCAAGGCGGCGAGAAAGAAGAGGAGGAGGCGACTAAGCTGGAGGTCGGTTTGAATGTAACGGAGTATACAATCAATCTTGACAACAACAACAACAATAACAATAACAGAACCTAAACAACCACAACCACAACTACCACCTACCACCTACCACCTACCATCTGCAACAATAATCATTGAATGTTCTGCATTTCCCCACCCGCATCATATTTCCGATCGCTGCACTTCCGATATAACCACAGACTAATGTCACGCTCCCCATTGCGCATACCTCTCTCTCCCTCTCAGTCATCCATCAGCAGCAGCATCCTCTTGAGTTGATCCTTCCATTCCATCCCAACCCGACCAGGCCAGACCAATTCCCAACACGGGTGATTGGCACTCTCCCAAAACATGAATCCTCCTCCCCCGGACAACCTCACGCGATAGATTCTGCAAGGAGGTTGACGGCCTGAAGTGAGTATACTTCCCCCACACTTGGCATCAAAGGTAATGGAGGCAATGCGGTAGGAGGCGTCAACTAGTTACTAGGTAGTACTTACTCTCCGTCATCGTCGAGCCGTCGGTCGGCGCACGAGCACCCTCCCCCGACCATCCGTCTGTCTGTCTGTCTGCCCAACAGCAGCACAGGAGGTTCCAGAAGAGCAGGTGTCATATCCCTTCCTCAGTAATTGTTCACAACAAGCTTCCGGGCGGATTTCCGCCCTTTCCAGAATCGTTCCATTCGTTTCATTCATTCGCGGATTGACCGCGGCTACGAAAATTATTGGGTGTCTATGGAGGCGATGACGCACAGATGCCGAGTTCGAAAGCAACCCAAATCGCATGGCATTTCAACTATTGGCACTATCGCTGGCAGATTCTTTGACTCATCACAATATTTTCGTGTCTCATGCATTAGGTCCGAAACTTCATCATGGGTCTTGTGAGAAATCCGAGAAAAAAAAAGGCCGCTTCATCAGAAAGGGAGAAATGGGTACTGCGAGTTGAAGCACGAGAATAAAAGTATACAGCGTGAGCACCCAAGCAATCGCAAGCCAAACAGAAACCGGCCATCAAGAGAGCATTGGACGGGTCAGAAACAAAACAATGCTAGTAACGCCGCACCTGGACTCCAGCACCAAATACAATACAAAGCGGTCTAAAGTAGGAAGCAATGTTCTTTCATCACGCCTCCAATCGAAATGGACCAGCCGAAAAAAAGGTCTCATGCACGTCATAAAATGTATAGTTGTGGGGAAGGTAGAGGAGCAGGAGAGCGAGGCGAAATGGGTAGTGATGTAAAGAACCAGGTAAGGCGTGGCACGCCGTGGACCTATAAGCTGGAAATGATCTCAAAACGCCATGGATTATGCAGTTCAGCAAGTAGTTGCCAGTCGCACATATGGGAAATTTCGGCATTCAACATGTCGAGTATATTCAAGAACCCGAATTAAGTGTCATGGAAGAATCGCTTTTGTCGAAGCCAAGGTAACTTTTCCGTATCGCGGAGATGAATGTCGTGTCTCAGTCAAGTGAGGTTGGTATCGTCGGTCAGGTCATCGATGTTCTGCGCTCCGCCCTCGTTTTCCCCTTCTCGTTCTTTCTTTCATCTCCCTTGCTTTTGAGTTTTCTGCTTTTTTTTTGTGTCGATTCCAGTTCTGTCGTCTCCAACCGGACCTTTGTGTTTATGACCTAGGTCATCCGAGTCGCTAGTCGTGAAGCATCTTAAACCTAAAGCGCGGACCAAAACTCATTTCAACTCAGAGCATGTCCTCCACTTAGTATGACCGGTGGGCTCACCCTGGTCAGGGAATCGGCCGGCATTCTGGTCGCTTCGGTAAAATCAGTCCCTGTGCGGGGCACAGTAACATCAGTTGGACTGTGTTTCCAGCCCCGGTCACCGAGTTGCGCAAGCCACGTGTTGCCCAGTTCCTGCCGGAGAGCATCCAATTCCCGTCGGTAAAAATCCTCATCCATACTCCAGCCTATGCTCTGTAGTGCTCGCTGAGGTGTAGGACGCTCTTCGGTTTGACCAATGGATTGTGTTTGTTCATGGTCGAAATTACTGGAGTTCTTAGGGTTGGGAGGTCTGGCCTGGGGTCCACCATCAGATTTCCATTGACGGTCGAAAGACGGCGAGATAAACGGGTCTTCAAGTGATTGGACATGGTGAACAGGAAGAGTAGAAGGCACCACTGCACCTGGAGTATCATTACCATCAGTGGAGGGTGTCTCCTGCGGTCGATCGATGATCCTCCGCCGAGTTCCCTTTTTGCGACGCGTCGACCCCACCTCGACTTCACCCTGGAACACACGACCAGTGGGTCGCCCCTGTTCGTGAAGCAACGGGGCTGTCTGGTTGATGGTGTTGGATGATGGTTTGCTGACCACGGCTGAGAGATCAGCCGCAGCCGATCGTATGACAGGTGCAGCTTCGGGTTCCGCAGCTCGCTCCACCAGCTGTTTCCGTTCCGTGTATCCGGGCCCGGAACCATCAATGATGATGTCTTCCGAGTACCCGGGAGTACGGCGGAAAAGATTGAAGATGATCACGCGGTAATTAGGATGCGTCTTGACAAACGGATTACCCGATACCCAGATCTCCCGTATCTCAGGGAGGTTTGTGAGCCTGGCGATCTCTGTCGGATCGGAGAGGTTGTTATCGCGAAGATCCAACCGCTCCAAGGAGAGCAATCTCTCAATGCCCGCGAGAGAGCGAAGACGATTGCCACGAAGGTTGAGGGCGGTGATGGCGGGAAGAGGATTGCGGGACAGCGAGTGGAGAGATTCTATCATGCAATGCGAAAGGTTCAAAGCGCGTAAAGCAACAAGGGTCGATAAACTATCGGGGACTTCAGTAAACAGGTTGGCCGAAATGTCGAGCGAATGAAGTGTGTTAGCTACAGGCGTAAGACCGGCAGCAGAGATGCTAGTCAAGGAATTATCGGGAAGCCCAAGATGACGCAGGAACCTCCATTTAGAAGCGGGGAGTACCCCAGCCAGTAGATTGGAGGAGCTTCCGTTGCGGTGTCCCGAGGTGTCGCTGGAGTTTGAGCTGCCGGAGCCGGTGCGTCGAATGCGTGAGGCAGTCCCCCGATTATGGCGGTAGGACGAGTGTTTGGAGCTCGTTGGGCGCGAAGGAGAGATACTTCCAGTTCGATGGCGGCTTTTCGAACCTTCCGACGCCATCCGAACCATCGAGGCTGCTTGAGGACTTGTACTCGTTCCGAAAGCCGTATCGGCGACCGGTGATCCTGGCGCCGAAAGGGACCCCGGTGTGTGAGATTTGTTGTTGACAGGTCGAGGGTGCACAGATTGGCTCCAGCCCATCATCGGCCCATTGTTATGGTTTCTGGTTGATCGGCGGCGTCGTTTGTCGATGTCATCCAGTACGATCCCAGTGAGTAACTCGGCAGGATCATCGATGTTTGCCCGCTTGATCGTCAATGTCCGCAGTTGCTCTGACAGTCTGTCCCAACCGAAAAAGGATCGGAAGTCTATATCGATAATCTCTAAAGCGCTCAAGTTCTTGAAGGAGTGGAGGGGCACTGCAGTGTCAAATGGGAACTCTTCATACCCGCGAATCAAACGGGCACGACGATCAGGGGCTAGCCGTAGGCAAGGAATCTTGGTAAAAGCAGAGTATAGGTACTTGGTATCCGCCTCTAGAGCCGCCTTGGCCTTTTCTGACCTGGAGACGGGGTCTTTGGATACCAAACCAAATGAGGACCAAAGCGAACTCATACCAGACATAACACTACGGACACTGGATACGGAGTGGATCGAATCTCGATCCCCCCGGGATCGCTGGGGCTTATTCAAGAATGAGACGTAAGACTGCGAGATGTCTGTATGGATGTTTTCCAGTCTAACATTCAAGGGTCCCACAGCAATGGAAAGTTCTTCGAAGCAGGAGAGGAGGTAGAAGAGATGATGAGGGGTGAGGGTGAGTTTGGCAGGCTTGACGCTCTGCGAGGCGAACTTTAAAGCACCGAACGAAAGCGCAGCTGCCAGGGTGGATGAAGCCGAGCTCGCGGCCGAGCCGGCTTGAGGGTGTGTGGTTTGCACATTTTTGGCAGGTTGGCGTTTCAGCTGCAGAGCGTTCGCCAATGCCTTCTCATGCGTTCGTACGAAACTTGCGAGGTTCTAACGGCGGAAGCACATGTTAGAGCACAATGGCATTGAGGTGCATAGCACAACAAACCAAATCGGGGCGTGGCAACCATGTGGGAGGGGGGGAACACCAACCTTGATGAAAAGCTGGCCATCTTCACTGTTCAGCTTCTCCATAACGGGAAATACTTTTGCCCAACAAGACAGGGAATATCTAGCTAGGCGGACTCTGAAAAGGAACGCTCAAGTACTCGTAGTATGGACAGCAAGAGTCGACATCTTGCTAGCCAAGGCACTCGGGAAAAAAAAAAGCTGTGAAGTGCTGCAAGTCAGCAGCAACTCTTGAAAGTTGGCAAGACCTAATGAAAGAACACAGAACAAGGATATTGGAAAGTACCTTGATGGGATATATATGAGGTACAACGGTAAACAATCAACAAACGTGAACACAACAAGCCGCCCACCACAACAATGTAAGATGGAAGAAAATCGAGGAAGAGTTTGGAGAAGGAAAGGACACGCGATAATAAAGGGGGGTATCCTTGAAGTCAGTTGAGAGAAGCTTGTCACCGGGACAAAGCTGAGGAGGGGACAGGAACAAGATGAGGTAGAAGGTATCACCAAAAAAGGAGAAGATGGATGGATGATGGGATGGGGATAGCGATAGAAAAAAAGAGGACCGGGGGGAGCTAATATGCAAGCACCACGGACCTACTGATTTAGCCTAGTGGGTGGTATGTGACGGATGGGGGGGGGAGAGAGA